>NC_071334.1:613689-641189 GCF_027744825.2 Synchiropus splendidus | reverse complement strand
TGGAAATGATTTCGGACCGCATATCTTCCATCGTGGTTTTTATGCTTCGTAGCATAGCCGCATTAGCATCCAACTTTTCCGGTGACTCCGGTTCAGGCGATTGACCAGTTTTTTGGCGAGCTGACCGAGACGTTGACATGATGAGTGTTGAAAAACAGAATCCCAACACTGAGGCACAGCCAAAATTCCACTTCCAAGGTATTATTAAACGTATATTTTGTTCATCCCAGAGGAACCGCCATGAAACACGTCCTACATAGTCGAGCTCACGAGCGCCCCCCGCATTAACTGTATTTTAACCTTATTTTATATCAATCACTATATTTGACTTGTATTCAACAATTTGGATATTTGAACAAGATTTTGTTTTGTTTGATGAATGGTCCAAAGGAAACTGTTGTGATGGTCACCTTGTTTCTTTGTTCATCTTACAGACTGTTAGTCCTTCTTCTTGTTTATTTCTTTTTCTCTATCGACACCTAGTGGTCATTTTACAAACATCACTGATTGTCACAGATTTCAGATGAAATAATTGGATCTTTCTGTGCAATTTGCACGCAGTTTTCTATCTTGCCTACGAGGTCTCAGTGGTTCATTTGACGAGACAAACGTCTTTTTCATTGAATCACAACTTTTCTGAGGATTACATTTTATTAACAAAACATGAAAACACACCAACATTATTTATAAATGACTAAACCTATTTTATATACAAAACATCGTAGGCAAGATAGAAAACTGCGTGCAAATTGCACAGAAAGATCCAATTATTTCATCTGAAATCTTGTTAAAATATCTGAATTGTTGAATACAGGTCAAATGTGATATATATAAAATAAGGTTAAATACAGTTAATACGTCGGCGTAGTACTTTAGTAATTCAAATTCTGCTTCTCTTGATGAAATACCAGCGTGTAGTGAGGCGTGGCCTAATGACGGCGCTCATTTGATTCTAATTTATGTGTCAAGCAGCTGCACCCATGTGCGCATGTGGACAGGAAATGACGTCATAAAACTGAGCCCTGGAAGCAAAACGGGATGAAGAAGCAAAGAGAGCAGTGACAACCGCATCTGGCAGTGTGTCACTGCTCTCTTTGTGAGGTCATTTCCTGTCCGCATGCGCACATGGGTGCAGCTGAACGTCCTTCCCCTGAGTAAATCAGACATCAATATGTATATACTGTAACTTTTGAATTAAAAAAAATGACATATGGCTGAGCAGCGTCTTGAACGAGCCTCAGGCAGGCGTTTCTAAAAGAGAATGGATCAAGACAAAGAAATCATTCTATGTTTAAGACATTATGACTCTTTTAAGTTTCCTTAAATCCAAAGATCTAAATAAACACACAGATGAATCCCTGCATCGCGGAAGGCCCAAAGTCCAGAATTCCTGGCGAACAAGACAGAGATTGCCATCTTTGACAATAAGTTCCTTTGCAGGACGACTGGTGTCCAGTACATAGGACAACTAGAATGCAAGACCACACCATGCCACGAGTGAAGATATTAGGATTTAGCTGATGAAATCTTTTTGCCATGGAAAACAGATGGAGATATCACTTGCCAGTTTATCCTGAAGAGGACCCAACTTCTGCTCCCATGTCTCTCCACATGAAGCGTAGAGATGATCATCCTGCTTGTCAGTCCAATATGGGTGGTCAGGCCAAAACGCTATCAGACGACTAAGAGCTAACAACAAAGCAAACATGAGTGGTTGACAAGGTTTTTGAGGTGAAAATGAAGAAGAAACTTGAAATAAAATTCCTACTCTCCAATCTCCTATATGGCCTGAGGCGCTTTATGTTGAGCATCCGGTGCTTCCCATCACTTTTTCTCACTGTTGCCACGCCTTTTGAAGAGATGCTGGTAACAGTGAAGGGACCCTCATGCTGACTGGACATGGCCGCTGAACGAAGCCCATCTTTGGGGCTTCCTGAGACGAGGACATCATCTCCAACATTGACTGTGCACACTCAAACAGACTTTTTCTTCTGTCTTTCCTGAGCCAGTTCAATGTTTTGAAGGACCTATCATGTGAAAATGGTATTAGTTTCTCATGAACAAGATTCTTTGTATCATGAATTGGACACACCTTCTCATTCAGGAGTCTTATCTTATCAACTGTGGTGTCCATGTCTTCCTCTGGACCTCCAACCTCCCATGAATCTCCATCTCACTTCAGGAAAGCGAGGATGTCGGTGAAACATGAGGAAAAACGGAGTGCACTTCGTGGAGGCCTGAAGACAAAGACATTATTATGATGATATTATTATGATTTATGATCACTTCAGATAAAAAAAACCCTAAAGACAAGATTGCTCGGACCTGTGAAGTTGTGTTAATGCCATACACGACTGCTGGAAGGTGGATGTCCCAGTCGTCGTGTGACTCGTTGACATATCGTCTCAGAGCCCGCTGGACACTCTGGTTTGTCCTCTCATCCTAAACAGTAAAGGAAAAAAACATCTGAACTTAATGGGCCATACTTATCTAACTCACCCATCCATCCATCCATCCATCCACCCATCCATCCATCCATCATCCATCATCCATCCATCCATCCATCCATCCATCTCTTATCCATCCATCCATCATCCATCCATCCATCCATCCATCCATCCATCCATCATCCATCCATCCACCCATCCATCCATCTCTTATCCATCCATCCATCCATCCATCCATCCATCCATCCATCCATCCATCCATCCTCCACTGCTTATTGTCATTGAGTTGGCATCGATGGCAGCACCTCAGCTGGTACAAAGAAGAGTAACCTTTACACAGCCTTATTTTCACTGAGATAGTTATTGTATGTGAGTACTGACCCAGTCACACACGTCCTCCTTTAAAGTTGACCAGTAATAACCAGCAACTACCTTGTCTCTGCTGGCTCTCACACCACGATGGTTTCCTGTCCCTGGACCATCGTGGCATTCGTGGAGGACAGAGCTCTTTTGCTCCTCAGTGAACACCACCAAACGAAGATATTGCCCATTAGTTCCAGTGTACAACATCCTGCCATCTTCCAAAAGAATCAGTTTAGTAACATTTAAACAGAAACATAACATGTGACATGCATACACCTACAGACACAGACACACTGGTGTCTTTAATGTTCCTTTTGTTTGCATCTCTGCTGTTGACGTGAACATGCATCGATCTAGTTTTTAGATGTGAAGTACCAAGTGTCAATTATTCATAAATATGCCAGGTTTTTTTTTTTTTGTAGTATTTTATTTTCCAGTTTTCAATAATGCAAGACAGAACATACATATCCCACCAAATCCCCCGTAACAAAAAACAAACAAACAAAAGGGTGCACTCCATACACAAAAGAAAATCTATATATGATCCTTTCAGGCGTTCATACATTATATTACAGAGAGAACATTACAGTCCAGAGGTGTCTAGAGTCATCCGTGCGATGTGATATACATTAAAAATGGCTGCCAAATCCGTTTAAACTTTTCAGTTCTACCTGCTAAAGCATAGCGAATATTCTCCATGTAAAGGGTATTTGAAAATTCCATCAGCCACATGTCAGAGCGAGGTGGAACTTCTTTATTCCAGTACTGCAGAATAGTCTTTTTTGCCAGAACCATGCGATATGAAACTGCCACTCTTTGATAATTAGTTAAATCTTCCATTTGTTGTGAGCTACCTCAAATGGCCGTTCCAGGGTTAGGAGATAAATCTCTACACAAAACCTCAGAGCAAATCTGAAATATTTCTTCCCAGTACTGAGTGAGTTTAGGGCAGAAAAATAACATATGACCTAAAGTTCCCTCAGACTGTTTGCATTTGATACATCACGGAGATGTGGAGCTTCACTCTAGAGTCATGAAGCCTGTGTACGACCTTATATTGGATCAACTGGTGCCTTGAGTTTACTGAACAAGAGTGGATGTTGCCTAGGCATTTAGACCAACATTCTGCTGTTATTTCTCTTCCTATTTCACCTTCCCATAAGGCCCTGTGGTGTTCAGGACTCGGTGTCATAGAAGAGTCACATACGTTTACAAACAAAGATGCCAGGTGCTTTGGAGAAGGTTTGGTTATTATAATGGATTCAAGTAGACTTCAAAATGTGAAATATTATTTTGAACAAAACTCCTGATTTGTAAGTATCGAAAAAAATCTGATGTATGAAGTGTATACTTTTGCTGTCATTGGGCAAATGGTGCAAAAACATGATCGATATACAGATCATTAATGGTGACTAGTCCTTTTCTTTTCCACACCAAAAAACCAGCATCTAGTTTTGAGGGAGGGAATAAATGATGATGACAAATTGGGGCCAAACTAGAAGTTTCAGGCAGCCGAGAGTTGTTTTTAATTTGTTTCCATAGCTTTAAAGAGTTTTTAACAATGAAGCCAAGCTCTTTCTGGGCTTTGGTCTTCCCTCCTTTCATATGTAGCAAGGCTGGGAGGGAAGTATCTATTCGATTTTGCTCAATAGCAACCCAAGGTGGAGTGATGTCCTTGACATCACCAGGAAATGCATTATTCCAATAAATAAGAGCGTGAGCGTTTGCTGCCCAGCAGTAGTGTTGGAATACAGGAAGAGCCAGGCCGCCGAGTTTTTTACATTTACAAATATGTTTCTCACCTATTCCATGACTTTTGGAACCCCAAACAAAAGCCAATATAATCGAATCCAAAGTTTGGAAGAATGTTTTGGGAACGAAAATTGGCACATTTTGAAATCCATAAAGGAACCTCGGCAATGTGACCATTTTTATAGCATTGACTCTGCCGATCATTGACATTGGGAGTGTTTGCCAGTATTCTATATTATTTCGCAGTTGGTTGACTACTTTTACACAGTTGAAATCATACAAACAATCTGACTGTTTACTCACAGTAATTCCCAGATATTTTATTTGGTCAGTTATCTTGACTGGTAGCACCATTGCCCAGAGGCATTAATTCACATTTCTGCCAGTTCACTGTGTATCCAGACATATTTCCAACTCTTTCAATGAGATCTAGCAGCGCTGGGATAGATTCTTCAATTTGTGCTAGAAACAATATAATGTCATCAGCGTACAAAGCTATGTGGTGATCCATTTTCCCAGATGTATCGGGGTAATATACCGGCTGTGTCTAATACTAATTGCCAATGGTTCAATGCACAAAGCCAATAATAGAGGGCTCAATGGGCATCCCTGGCGAACTCCACGCTGAAGATTAAATGACACAGATGGGTCCCAGTTGGTTAGAATTGCTGCAGTCGGGGACAAATATAGCATCTCAACCCAAGAAGCAAAACTCTCGCCTGAGCCAAATTTTTTAATGGTTGATCGAAAGCTTTGTGTGCATCAAGTGCAAGGATGGCAGACTTTGAATCTTTGCTCCATTTATGATTAACAATATTTAATAGTCTGCGTACATTAAAAAATGAAAATCTCCTGGGAATCAAACCTGTCTGGTCAAGGTGTATTATAGTGGATATGTGTTCATTTAACCTAGGAGCTAAAATCTTCCTAAATATTTTGAGATCACAATTTAAAAGCGAAATTGGTCGATATGATGAAGGATCAGTTTCAACTTTGTCTTTTTTTAGCAGCAAGGATATATTGGCATCATAGAAAGAACGTGGTAATCTTTTGTTTTTCATTGATTCTTGAAACATTCTGAGCAACAAGGGAGCCACCTCCTCCGCATATGCTTTCTAAAACTCAACACAATACCCATCCGGCCCACTTGACTTGCCATTTGGAAATTCTTTTATTGCGTTCAGGACCTCCTGTAATGATATTTCAGCAGTGAGTTTCTCCCGTGCCTCATCTTGTAATTGTGGAAGAGGAATTGAACTTATTTCTGTTTCAGTGACTATGTTTTGGGAGGTGTATAGATCTGAGTAGAATCTCTTCAAACAATGATTGATCTCCTGATGGTCAGTGATGATGGTGCCCTCAGGTGATGAAAGTTGAAGTATTGCTCTACTGGCTTGCCTTCCTCTCAATTGCCGAGCAAGTAAAGATGTGGGTTTGTCCCCCAATTCAAAGTGTTTATGTTTGATTTTTAAAAGCATCGTGTGAACCTGATCAGTAAGAATAGTGTTATATTCATGCCTGAGCTTGACAATAGTTTTGAGTGTTGCTGTAGATGGATTTTCTCTATATTGTATCTCAGCTTTTGTCATTTCTTGATCAATGTCAACTAACCTGGCTCTTCTTTGCTTTGTTTTCATGGCTTCATCAGATATCACAGTCCCTCCAATAACCACTTGAAAAGCTTCCCACAATGTTGAATCAGAAACATCCCCCTTGTCGTTCAGCTTAATAGAATCATTGATCTGCTTTGCACAGATATCTAAAAACTCTTCATTCTTGAGTAGATTAGGGTTCAAACGCCAATTGTATTGTGCTTTCTTCAAACCAAAATCAACGCTTATCATAACTGGGCTATGATCTGAAATGAGTATGTTATAATATTTTGATGAGGAGACAGCAGATGCTAATTTAGAGTCAATCAAAAAATAATCGATCCGTGTGTAGGTTTTGTGAACAGAGGAAAAAAAAGAATCATCTCTCTGAGTGGGATGTTGAATCCTCCAGATATCAGATTCATGGACTTCTTTAAATGATTTAAAACGATTGTGGAGTCAAGTGGGCTTTTTGAATGTGTGGAGGACCTGTCCAGTGTTGTATCCAAGACACAATTGAAATCAGCCCCTGAAATCAAAGTTGTTTTTGATATGTCAGGAATACGTTTGCTCCGAAAAAACCCAGGGTTATCGAAATTGGGAGCATAGATATTCAATAGTGTCACATGACACACGTCAAAATGGTGCCTGTCACGATTACAAAGCGACCATTTGGGTCTGTTTGGGTCGATATATGATTGAAGGGAACATTCCTTCCGATTAATATTGCCACACCGCGTGCTTTCGCAGAGCATGTTGATTGATACGTTTGCCTTACCCATCCACATCTCAGTTTCAAAACTGCTGTCTGCTCAATATGTGTCTCTTGTAGAAATATTATATCCGTGTGCAAACTGTGGAGATGAGCGAACACCTTGGCCCTTTTAACAGGGTTATTTAGAGCCTTCACATTCCAAGAACATATATTCATGTTTTTACCAATGACATCACTAGAACCACCCCTGTTGTCAATTATTCAACTTATTGGATCTCACTGCACAAGAATTCAATGGAGTGCAACAAAAAAAGAACACAAGAGAAACTCAACTGTACCCCAAATCCCCTGGTCCCCTGCCCCCTAGAGAACTGAGACAGGTGAAACCCCCATCAGGATGGACATGCTGGGTCATGGACCCTAACATGGCTCTGGTGAACGATCCGAAAAAGAGCTGCACATGAGACAAAGGCCCAACACCACACTGACATTTCCATCAAAATATAAAATAACTGAAGAAAAAAACTAAAAGATTAAATCACCTTATAATGAGTACTAGCATAGGCTAAAAACCTTACTGCCTTAAACAATGTTAAAAATAAATGTTACTTCTTTTTGTGGTTACTATCAACATTCATGTAGACACACACGCACCCTCACACACACCGATACACACACAACACCAAGTTTGCTCATGACGGTAAACTTAAACAACAAACAAAAAAGTGCAAAAGTTGTGCAAAGAAAAGGTGTAGAAAAGACACGCTACCACGTCGTTTCAGTTTAGTCCGTTGCAGCACCAGCAGTATGGATGTGTTGATCAACATAAATCTCTGCATCGCGAGGCAAGTTGAATACTTTGGTCTCACCGCCGTGCGTCAAGATGAGGCGAGCAGGGAATAAAGATCCGTTTGGCACACCAGCCTGGCGCAGCTTCTGCCTCACGTTGTCAAACTCCTTCCGATCCTTCATCACATCAGCGGCGAAATCTTCTTCATCTTCTTCATCTTCTTCCCCTCGTGGTCAAGCGCTCCTCTGGTCCGGACAACCTGGATCATCCTCTCCTTTACTGAGTCGTGGTGGATTTTGGCGATCATCATTCGTGGTCTGTTAGACGGCGCTCCAACACGGTGTGCACGGTCCACTTTAATTCCGTCGGGAAAGTGCTCCGCTCCACCGCAGTAGTTTCGGGAGGAAATCCGCAACAAACGAAGGAGGCGCGCCTTTCTCAATCTTCTCTGGGAGACCAATTATCTTGATGTTTTGCCGCCGTGAACGTCCCTCCAAGTCACACAGTTTGGCACTTAGAATCCTGTTCTGTTGGGTCAACTGTTCACAGCACTTCTCCAACTCCGTGACGCGCCCGTCATGCTCCTCTCGTGTCGCTTCCAGGCTTACAATGCGAGACGTGTTCGCTGCTCAGGCAGTTTTCATACCTTCGAGAGAGGCCTCCAGGTCATCGAGCCTTCCGTCCATGGAGTGTTCCATGCGCTTGATAGGCTCCAGTACGAGCGAAGGAGGGCCTGAAGCCTCAGGTGTTCCCTCGTGACTCCACGAGCTAGGCGAGCTAACGCTAGTTAGCTCGGTCGGTTGACCCTCGTCTTCGCTTTCAGAGCGAGTTGCTGCAACCTTCTGTGACTTTTTCTTGCTTTTTGTCATATTGTCAGCCTCTTCAAAGCGTTTTCTGTCGTCGAGGTGATGATGGAAATAGTTTTCAACAGTTTATATAAGTCAGCGTGGAGGAGCCACAAAAAATACGACCTACTCCATCAGGTGCTCACCAGCGCCCCCGCCTGTTTTTTTTTAATAAATACAGTTATTAACTGGAATTAACACGCCATTAATATAAGAATAATATGCCTCAATTTATTTTTGCAATGTATGTTATAGAACATAAAGGTCATTAGAAATACGATTACTGACTAAAATGACGGCCAATGTTGCTGTTTCCTGTCAAGTGAGTTGATTTTTCATACCTTTCAATATAAAGCTGCGAGCAGCAAATCTTGTTTGTCAATCTTTGACCAGCTGGAGTCAAAGACGCCGGTCAAGAGAAACTCCCTGAAAGGCTTGAGGTCCTCAACATTCTTCATCTTTGGCGGCAGATGTGGAGCACAACCTGCTTCTCTCCATGATTCCATGAAGTCCACGTGGGTGCAGTGACGTAGGCAAGTGATGCTAACTCATCAGTTAGCATCACTTCATAAATTATGCGCATGTGGACAGGAAACGACGTCATAAAACGGAGCCCTGGAAGCAAAACGGGATGAAGAAGCAAAGAGGGCAGTGACAGCAGTGACAGGCAGGGTTGCCAGGTTGGGTGGTCTTCCGCTCAGGCCCGCCTCTGTAGAACACGCACGGCTGGACGCTCTGCGGATTCATTACATTTGGGCTGGTTTTCACAACCTCCAGCAGGTGTTTCGTGATTGGTTCATCAGCTGCCAGCCTTCAACGTTATTGGTCAGCGACGGTTTACTGTGAACCAATCAGAGCAGCGACTTTAACCATTCTACATGACCGAGGTCAGTTAGCGTGAAAGCCTTTTTTTTTTTTTTTTCCACAAAAATAAAATAAAATGAACATGAACATAGAAAGCCGTAAATTCATATAATATGAAGTATAACACCAGTGAAACGACGGAGACAAAACAAAGCAAAAAATCAAAGAAAGAGTGTCACAAAACACTGGTGTGTTTTCATGAAAAAATGTGGAGGGTTTTCACGGCGCGTCATCAAACCCGGCAGCCGCCATGTTGGAGATCCTCACTGCTCAGCACAGAGCGGTACCGAAGGCCATGCTGCAGCGTTTCCTTGTAAAGTGCTGAATTACGCTGGTGTTTTGGATTGTACGAATTGTTCCCATCGTGAGAAACATTTGGAATTTTATCCACTTCCAAAAGTGATGACAAACCAAGGAGAACAATGCCAGTACTTGTAGGAAGAGAGGAGGAGCTTGTGGTTAGCGAAGCTGAAGCAGGACCTTGGAGGCCAAACTGTGGATTAAAAAAGAAAAAGCGCAGCCTAAATGACTGTTCATTTGCATTGTATTGCCGTGGAAGACTTTTATCAGAACATGTTTATTGATGCCAACCCACACAGTTTTCAGAACGTTCCCTGAAAAAGCTATTTCTCTCTCTCTCTCACACACACACTCATCAAAATGTTGAAATACGTCACATTCTCATATGAGGTGACTCGGTATAACAGTTCCCTGACTCGTCCGCACACCACGCACGACGAGCCTTTCTGAGGTTTTCCATCTCACTCCAGTCACAGCCTATGGGGGTGTTGACAAAGAGGAGCTCCAACATGGCGGCTCCTGGGCTGGATGACGCGGCCATGACGCGCAGTGAAAACCCTCTCTATATAGATATAGTGTTGGTACCATGTTTGGTCCACGTGTGACCCCGGGTGTCTCCTGTGTCTATGAGAACGATTGATCTAAAAGGTAAACCTCGACCAGAGTGGCGTCCTTGCTCCTTCGTCATACATCGTCACACTTCATGGTGGCAGCGGTAAACACCTGAGAGAAGCCAGGACAGAGCCAAAGGACTGTCTGGGGATAATGGCTGTGGTCATTCAAGCAAGGTGAATCCGAAGCGGAGGACTTGCCGCACCATGGCGTCGCATCTCCCGATGACTGGCAGAAGGTGGACATATGAAGCCTTGTCTGCAGGGTATGAGCCACTGCAGAAGTTGAAGATGCCACACAGTGAGAAAAGACAGGCATTTGAAAGAGGACGCACGTGTGGGAGTCGTGGAACCAAACACAAACCACGTCAATGTCCTGCTGAGAATGATGAGCGTTCAGCGTGTGGCACTAAAGGTCCTGGGGCAAGGTGCTGCAAGAAGACCAACAGACCAAGACAGCACATGAACATGCAGCAGAACGGAGGAGTCGCTCAAGACCACCACCTAACAGGCAACACCAAGAGAAACCAAGAAGGGAGTCTCATGCTGATCCCATTGAAGATGAAGATGCTAAAGGAACACGCACATTTCCAAAACAAACCATAGCAATAATACATTTCTCTCCTGAGAAACAGGACGTTCTGCCAAAGACCACGGACTCAGTGCACTGACAGAACTTATACACAGAGATAAACTTGCAGTGGAAGCTGGAGTGATGCTCTGCTCGGAGCTTCGATGACTCGATGGTGGTCTGCTGGGCAGGAAGAGACTGAAGCAGCTGGTCAGGAGCTCTGTCCTGGGCTGTGCTCTGGACTCTGTGGAGGAGGTGAGTGAGAGGAGCGTGTTGGCCAAGCTCACCTCCATCATGGACAACAGCTCTCACCCACTGAATCAGAGCCCAGAGGATCTGAGCAGCTCAACCTCAGTGCAGGAAGGAGCACCACCACAGGTCCTTCATCCCTACGGTGTAGAGCCGACCGTCGTCATGGATACGTCCTTTGCACCAACAACTCAAGAGATGCTGTGACGGTGAATTCCTCCTTTGTGAGATCGTCCCGTCCCCTCCCGTCCCGTCCCGTCCCGTCTTACAAGTGAAAGTGCACATGAAGTCTCGTCATAGCAGAAGCTTCAGCAATGATGAGCGTCTTCTTGAAGCGTGTTTGACTGACGTGAGATGGTGATAAACCTCTGTCAGTGGAGGACTCTGTGGAGGACCTGGGGCCCCGACTTTGAGGAGCAGATGAACTGTCCCATATTGCAGCGTCTTCAACTGGTGTGCTGCGACACACGAGTGAGAGAGGGTGAGGTGAGCCGGGGGAATGATGGCTTCATTCCTCAGCAGCAGGAGCCGTTCCAACAACGTTCATGTTGCATCACAAATGCACAGCTCCCATGAGCTCGCAGCCTCTGCAGCAGTGGAGGAGACGTCTCATGTCCTCTGAGGACCGACAGCCTTGAGTGAACCGACCCTCCGTATGGAACATCTGTCTGCATCATGTTGACGCTCCCTGCCCTCTTTGCCTTTCTGTCCCAGTGCTTTCCCTCCATCAGAGCTGCTTCTTCACACCTTCACGCACCACTCACACCCTTCTACACAACCTTCCCCACTCCAGTCGCATGGTTCTGAGCCTCTGCTGGACCTCCTCTGCAGAGGAGCTTCAAAGCCACGCCCACCTCCAGTGTCACTGCGCTCAAACTTGGGACTGCACCCATCCCACGCCAGTGTTGAAAGTCAACTGAGCCACAGTAAGTGGAGTCAGCTGAGCTTCTCTCTGTGCTGTGGGGCGACACTAGTCTTGCTCTGTGTGAAAATGACAGAGTTGATATTTATTGGACCAAAGTGTTTCCCAAATGTCGCCTGCTCTGCTGCTGCAGCGCTTCGTATCAGCAAGGATTCTGTTTCTAGCAGAGAAGGTTGGAGCGGAGAGGAACTAACAGACCAGTGAGAAGTGACTTGAGCCGCTTTTACTTTGTCCCTTGATCCCTGTTTTCTTTCCTTCCCTCCTTCCTTCCTGTTGTCATCTTCTCATCACCCGAGTATAAAGCCACCTGGACTCAGCAACGTGAGCCAGATGGACTCCAATTGTTCGTTCATTGGCTGCGTCCGCTTGCTCTCTCTCCCCGTCCATTGACTGATCTTTGGTTCACCCTTTCTAAACCCTGCTGCTCTGGCTTCTGTGTTTGGCCTTTCCTTGGTCTCTCTGCTCCCCGCAGCTTCCTGGTTTTCTCCTTGTTATTGCTTCTCCTGACCTGTGAGTTTGTTCTGACCACCTTGATAGTTTTTGTGTTTTATTGCTCATTGTGTTTGTCCTCTCTCTTTACAGACTCTGCTCCCATTCGTTTCTCTGTGTTTCCACAGATGAAGAGCTTCTGTGAGGGTGGAGGCTTCTTCTCTGACTGCTGTTGAGGAGTCTTCCTCTGTGCTGCTCTCCACTGAGACTCTGCCTCAGATGAGCAGGAAACTCTCCATGATGACGGCAGCGGCTGCTGAGACTCGGAGTCAGTCTTGACCAATACCATATTTATTAATACAGCACTTCAAAAACAACACAAGAAGTGCTGTGCAACTGTAAAATCAGGATAGAGCGTGCAGTAAAAGTGCCTTGTAAGAAGTGTTTTAACAGTGGACAGCGATGGTGCCTGTCTCACATGGGGAGGGAGGACATTCCACAGACTGAGAGAGCCTGGTCTCCTCTCATCTTAGGCTCAGTTTTAGGTACCTCCAGGAGCAGCTGCTCAGCTGACCTCAAGGATCTCAGGGGTTAAAAGCTCCACTAGCTGCTGAGGGACAAGACCATTTCAAGCTTTTAAAACAAACAGAAGAACTTTCAAATCAATTGTAAAAGTCACAGCAGCCAGTGGAGAGAAGCCAAAATGGGGTGAAATGAAAGAGAAGAAGGTCTGCTGCTCTGCCAGAGACTTGTGAGTCCAGCAGTTCTCATGGATCAATCACTCACTCACACTTCTTCTGGTCAGATCTATAACCACTCTGGTCCACAGGGTTTCAGCCTGGAGGAAGAAAGAGAGAGAAGGATGAGAGCAGATCCATGTGACTTCAGATGTTTCAGGACGATTATCTCCTGCTGCTCAGTGGACGGCTCTTTCATGACTGTTGATGACAACAAAGATGGATCTCTAAACAGCTGCTCAGTCTCTACTGTCTCCTTGGTGCTTCCACTGGTGTCCAGCAGGAGAACATGTCATGTGTTTGGATTCATGTGCTCAGTTCAGATGAAGAGTCTGAGCAGCCTCACACACCCACATCCTCTCTGTCTGCTCCTGGATCACATGTTCAGTCTGAAGCTCTTTGGAGCTCAGTCAGTCAGTTCTGCTGCTCTGTCCATACCTGAGAGTCTCCAGCCTCCAGTCTGGACTCCTCAGTCCAGCAGACAGCAGCTCCAGTCCTGCTCCTCCTGGATGGTTGACGCTCAGGTCCAGCTCTCTCAGGTGGGAGGGGTTAGAGGTCAGAGCTGAGGCCAGAGAAGCACAGCCTCTCTCTGAGATCCTACACTGTATCAGACTGTAATGAAGGAGAAGCAGTGTTTTAGAAAACCATGAGAGCAGAAGAACCGTCCAGTGGTGGAGCAGAACTGAAGAGAGGAGATGATGTGTTCTGACCCGAGAGTCTCCAGGTGACAGTGTGGACTCTTCAGTCCAGCAGACAGCAGCTCCACTCCTGCATCCTTCAGGTCTTCATTGTCACTCAGGTGCAGTTGTGTCAGACTAGAGGACGGAGAGCTGAGGACTGAGGACAGAAGGGAACCACTTTTCTCTGACAGTCCACAGTTGCTCAGGCTGTGAAAGAGACGAGTGTCATCAACAAGTGAGACTTTTTCAATCCTCTATTGTGACAAGACTTGAAAGACTTGATGTGAGGAGCCACTGAACTCTTTCCATTAAGAAGATCTGTGTTATTTTTGTTGTTGTTTATGACGTATGGACCATTATATTATGTCCTCTGCAACAGAAGCCTTGGTTATGTATGTTCCATAAGTTTGTTCTAAATGTCTCATGACTAATATTAATAAAGATATTTGAATTTAAAAAGACTTGTGGATCACTTCTTTTGAACAGTCAGAAAACTCATTGGTTTGAGAGAAAATGAGAAGAAAAAGAGGACGTGAATTCAGAGCCAAAGATGAAGTGAAATCTAGAAATGGAGCTGTAACATCAGAAGAATCACTGACGTGTCTCTGAATGTGTCTCCAGATCAATAAACACTGATCAACATGTCTGACCTGAGAGTCTCCAGGTGACAGTGTGGACTCTTCAGTCCAGCAGACAGCAGCTCCACTCCTGCATCCTTCAGGCCCCTGTTGACACTCAGGTGCAGTTGTGTCAGACTAGAGGACGGAGAGCTGAGGACTGAGGACAGAAGGGAACCACTTCTCTCTGACAGCCAACAGTCGCTCAGGCTGTGAAAGAGACGAGTGTCATCAACAAGTGAGACTTTTTCAATCCTCTATTGTGACAAGACTTGAAAGACTTGATGTGAGGAGCCACTGAACTCTTTCCATTCAGAAGATCATCATCACATTATGGTTGGAATATTTGAAGCACTTTTATATCAGTCAGGATCAACTTGATCAAACATGTCTGAAACACTGCGACTGTTGTGAGGCCACAGTGTTTTTGAATCCTATTATTGGTCAAAAGAGCAACAAGAAGAAAGAAACATGGAGATGATGATGACAAAACATCTCAAAGTCAAACTCAGTGGACCCAACAGAGAAAAGAGCTCAGATGAAAAACAGTGTGATTCTGCTCCAATATCATGAACATGAGCTGCAGAGATGATGATTCTATTGGAGCAGATGAACATTGTCCTCAATATCTTCAATATCAAACCATAAATCCACTGGAGGAATGTGTGAAGCAGAAATGGAGACTTGAGAGACACAAAGTCAAACTGTAGTGAAGCAGAAAACACCAGGACAAGAAGAGAAAACCAAGTGTTTTCTCAGCAACATGACAAACATCAGTCACTGACTGTGTGGATCAATTCTTTTGAAGAATCAGAAAATGAGGACGTGAATTTCTGTGCCAAAGATGAAGTGAAATGCAGACATGGAAGTGTAACATCAGAAGAATCACTGACGTGTCTCTGAACGTGTCTCCAGATCACTAAACACTGATCAACATGTCTGACCTGAGAGTCTCCAGGTGACAGTGTGGACTCTTCAGTCCAGCAGACAGCAGCTCCACTCCTGCATCCTTCAGGTCCCTGTTGCCACTCAGGTCCAGTTGTGTCAGACTAGAGGACGGAGAGCTGAGGACTGAGGACAGAAGGGAACCACTTCTCTCTGACAGTCCACAGAGTCTCAGGCTGTGAAAGAGACGAGTGTCATCAACAAGTGAGACTTTTTCAATCCTCTATTGTGACAAGACTTGAAAGACTTGATGTGAGGAGCCACTGAACTCTTTCCATTCAGAAGACCATTGTGGTAGAAATGTAGGAGCTTCTACTGATGAATCTTCCTCTTCTTGATGGTCACACTTGAAACTAACTACTAGACAGGTGGGGGGTCAGCAGAGCAACTGTTTCATGAGTGAGTTGGACTTTGATCAGAGAATGTTCCTCTGGTCCTCTCAACCTCACACCATGTTCTGTTTGATGCCAACTCTGCTGACTCAGCACAACACAGCTCACTGGAGTGTTGGAGCAAAGTGGTGAGAAAACTGTGACTCTCTGAAGCTGCAGTCTCCACCTCTGACTTTCACATTTCAGCTCTGAAGCTGGACAGATGATGTGTTCTGACCTGAGAGTCTCCAGGTGACAGTGTGGACTCTTCAGTCCAGCAGACAGCAGCTCCACTCCTGCATCCTTCAGGCCCCAGTTCTGACTCAGGTCCAGTTGTGTCAGACTAGAGGACGGAGAGCTGAGGACTGAGGACAGAAGGGAACCACTTCTCTCTGACAGTCCACACCTGCTCAGTCTGAATAAAATGAAGAAGGAAATCAAACCTTCATGTCCAGTTCACATGAGGGCTGTAACCAGATCAGATTTGTGCTGGAGGATTATCGAGGTCAAAACCCGTCACACTAACGATATTATCACGACATGGATCAAAATGTGAAGAACGATGCTGCAGTCAGTGAAATCCATGTGTAACTTGATGCTGTGTGTTTCCTCTCCAGTTGCCAAAGGAAAGAACAGCCTCTCCACTCCACTGCTGTCATCACTGAGGTTTCCAAATGAAGACCTGACTGGAACACTTCCTTTCCCTGCTCACACAACTCACTCTCTCTGCTCCAAAATCTCCAGCCTTCTGAATAGAAAGCTTGGATTCTCCCCCCCCCTTTCCAAGCTCCATGAGCTCAGCATTGTTTTGGAGTGGAACAGTGTCTCCTCGTGAGGAGTCTCTTCCCTGCGCCGCGTGACTCTCTGGGAGCTGCTGCAGGACTCGGAGGCAGCTTTGGAGCCAGACGGAGCCTCTGGGCCTCTCTGTTTCAACTCAACCAACCAACCTGTGGGAACCTGGAGCTGCTGCCAAGCTTTGGGGTGAAACGCTCTGGAGTCACAGAGCAGCGCTGCTCTGTGACTCCTGTCCATCAAAGGCTTCCCTGACTGTCTGACACGAGTTGTGGGAGGATGAAGAACTGAGGCGCTGGATGGTGTTTGAACATCTGCCTCTCTGTCATTGAAAAGCAGCTTCACTCCCCGCTCTGTGCTGATGAGCAGGAGTGGTGTTCAGAAGCTGAGCGTGGATGAGGACATCAAACTTGGAGGAGAGGATGGAGGCTCACCACGGCAGGCGCCGTGCTTGTTGTCATCCATCAGGATCTCTGTCTAGTCCACACGCGCAAACTCATCACTGGCACCATGGCGGCACCAGTTCCCGCCGTTACCAGGAGTCAGAGCTTCACTTTCCTGTTCTGGATGTGGGCTTCAGTCGGAGATGGAGCCGTTTACACCACATTGAAAATTCATTTCTTCATATCGCGAGGATCGTCAACAGCAGTAGAACGCTACAGCCCTAGTTCACATCATCAGAGGTGTTTCAGGTTTCACTGAGTGATCCACTTACAGAACTTTCTTTGAAGCTTGGACCACCAGCAGCAGCCTCTCAAGAACCTCCTCTGAAGCAGAGTATTTCCTCAGGTCAAACACGTCCAGATCTTCCTCTGAGGACAGTAAGATGAAGGCCAGGGTGGACCACTGAGCAGGAGACAGTTCGCGAGAGAAGAGAGATCCTAATCTCAGCTGCTGTTGGACCTCCTCCACTAGAGAAGTGTCCTTCACTTCACTCAGACAGTGGAACAGATTGATGATTCTCTCTGGAGACACGTTCTCACTTATCTTCTCCTTGATGAGCTCTGCTGTGTCCTGATGGGTCCAGGAGCTACTTCCTGTCTGTGTCAACAAACCTGGAAGGAGCCTCTGGCTGGTCTGCAGAGAAAGACCCAGAAGGAAGCGCAGGAACAGGTCCAGATGTCCATTTGGACTTTCTGCAGCTTTTTTTATTGCTCTCTGGTAGAACTGTTTGATGTGAAGTCTAAAGATTTTTGCCAGTTTGGATGTTTGATGTGAGCCGAGCAGGTGGACTCCAGAGTTGAAGAACTTCAGGTGGACATGAAGAGCAGCCAGAAACTCCTGGAGACTCAGGTGGATGAAGCAGAAGACCTTCTCCTGGTACAGTCCTCTCTCCTCTCTGAAGATCTGTGTGAAGACTCCTGAGTAAAGTGCAGCAGCTGTGATGTCGATGCCACACTCTGTGAGGTCTGATTCATAGAAGATCAAGTTTCCTCTCTGCAGCTGCTCAAAAGCCAGTTTTCCCAGAGACTCCATCATCTTCCTGCTCTCAGGATCCCAAACTGGGTCGGTCCCAGCTCCTCCATGGTACTTGAGCTTCTTGACCTTGGCCTGAACCACCAGGAAGTGGATGTACATCTCAGTCAGGGTCTTGGGCAGCTCTCCGGTCTCTCTGCTCTTCAACATGTCCTCCAGAACTGTGGCAGTGATCCAGCAGAAGATGGGGATGTGACACATGATGTAGAGGCTTCGTGAGCTCCGGATGTGAGACATGACGGTGGTCTGCTTCTTTCGTCTGAACCTCTTCCTGAAGTACTCCTCCTTCTGGAGGTCAGTGAACCCTCTGACCTCGGTCACCATGTCCACACACTCAGGAGGGATCTGATTGGCTGCTGCAGGTCGTGTGGTGATCCAGAGCTGAGCTGAGGGAAGCAGCTTCCCCCTGATGAGGTTGGTCAGCAGGACGTCTACTGAGGTGGACTCTGTAGCTGCTGTCAGGACCCGACTGTTGAAGTCCAGAGGGAGTCGACACTCGTCCAGACCGTCCAAGATGAACAGAACCTGGATTCCTTCAAAGCTGCTGAGTCCTGAGTCTTTGGCTTCAGGAAAGAAGCGATGAACAAGTTCCACCAAACTCAACTGCTTCTCTTTCAGCAGGTTCAGCTCTCTGAAGGTGAAAGGAAACAGGAGCTGGAAGTTGTGGTGGGCTTTGTCTTCAGCCCAGTCCAGAGTCAGCTTCTGTGTCAGGAGGGTCTTCCCAATGCCAGCCACGCCCTTCGTCAGCAGGCTCCTGATTGGTGGCTCTGTGTCAGGTGAGGCTTTAAAGAGGTCTTCTGGTCTGATGGTAGTTCCTGGTCTGGTCTGCTGCCTGGTTGCTGCTTCGATCTGTCGGACCTCGTGCTCCTGGTTGACCTGCTCTGTGCCCCCCTCAGTGATGTAGAGCTCTGTGTAGATCTGATTCAGAGGGGCAGAGTTTCCTGCTCTAGCGACCCCCTCAGACACACTGTGGAACTTCTTCTGCAGGCTCCTCTTCAGTCGCCCTGCACACGCTCCAGCGCGACTTCCTGAATGAAGAGAGAAGTCACATGATCAGAGGAGTCAAGATGCCAGTGACTCTCTGACACAGGCAGAATCAGCATTTCTTGGCTCCGTCAAGGATTTCAGGACCATTTGGCATGACTCATCTGAAGAACAGCTCAGTGCACATCAATGAGGAGTTTCTGGGGAGTGAGGAAGAGGAGAGCTGAGCTACTGCCTGCGATGAGTGCAGCGTGGACGAGGGACCAGTGGAATCACCTGGATCAACCACCCAAGTTCTAGTCTGTGATGACATGAATTCTGTTTGTCTTCGACTCGGCTTCATTGGCTGGAATTGGTTTCAGTCATGTGTCGCTCCATGTATCTCGCTGTGTCATGTTGTGTGATGTGTGTTTGTCGATGAAGAAACAAAGAACAAGTCATTCTAGAAGGTGAAGCTGGAGGAAGATCTTCAGCTTCAGATGTTGGTTCTTCTCCTTCAGACGGACTCATAGATCTGATGCACACATGTTCCACATCTTCATCTTGTTGGAGGTGTTTGAATGTTCTTACTGCTCCACAGACGCTGGGCCAGATCCTCCTCCTCCATGTTCCTCAGCAGGTGAACTGTGATCTTCAGGAATTCTTCCCTGATGCTCCTCCACTGCTCCTCTTCCTCAGTCTCTGGAGGTTCTGGCTCATCTGGACTCAGAAGCCTCCAGACTCTGCTCACATAGCTGAGGAACTTCTCCTCCAGCCGCTGGAACAGAATCAGAACAGAAGAAAGTCAGATGATGGAGGATCATCTCCAGAAGGTCTGAAGTTGGATCCAGCTGAAGTGAGACTCCGCAGAAGGAACTTCTCAGATGAGAACCTTGACTCATCCATGTTCATACCTGCCGTGCAGAGTCTGGATGTTGCTGACCACTGAGAAGCTCTGAGCTCTGATGGTCCTCTCTGAGGAGAAGAGATGAAGTCAGACAGTCAGTAAGCTCTGGTCATGTTGACGGTTCTAAACATCAGTGTGGAGACAATCAGACTAGAAGGTTCCTCCCAGACCTCCAGACCAGACCATCTTAAGACAAACATGAGCCTGGAGGAACATCATCTCACCTCTTCTCCGGAGACTCTTCAGCTTTGAAGTTAATCCCGAGCTCCTTGGAGAAATGACTCTTCAGAGAGTCACAGCAGAGTCCAGACTCTTCTGGTTCCTGATGGATCCTGATGGAAACACAACTCTGATCAACTCTCACGTCCTGTTATTCACCAGCTGACCACTAGATGTCCTCACACTGCTGCACCCGTCCCTCTCTGGACTACAACTGTGAACGCATGAACGTTTGAGGGTCAGAATTGTGTCTGTCTGTGTCGCCTCCTGCTGGTGTGGTGAGTCACTACAGTGTATCGTGGACAGAAGTGATGTGACACGTGTGCAGGTGAGGACGTGGTCACTTTCCTGGTCAAGAGGAGACACACCTCTGTTTTCATGAGTCACTGTGTCCGTGTGGAGCTGAGAGTCTCACACTTGGACCTTCTCACCTTGGAGCTGAAGACTCCGCTCCTCCTCTGAAGTCAATATATCTAGGCATGGAGCGATCACTCTTCAGAGACACACAGCTGGGTCCAGGTCCAGGTCCAGGTCCAGGTCCAGGTCCAGGTCCAGGTCCAGGTCCAGGTCCAGGTGCTTGTGGCTGCAGCTCAGATCTTCAACACAGCAGTTGCAGTGAGAATGAGGATGGAGGAGAGACAGGAGCTCTGACCTGGAGGACAGTCCTCATCTCACCTCTGAGCTTTGGTCCCAGCTCCTTTAGAGGAGGGGTCTCCCTCCTCTCTGCCCCGAGTCTCAGCAGAGGCGTCACCTTCACACAAACACAACATGAGATTCTCTTCCATCTTCTCTTCCCTGCTGGAAGTGACTCCATCCCTTTGTTCTCCACAGCTTCTCTGAGCTGGGGTCGCGGGGGCAGCACCAGAGCAAAGAAGCCCAGCCGTCTCTCTCTCTCTCCCCAGAAGCCTCCTCACTTCTGAGGGTTGAACACAACATGAAGGTTCCACTTCTGCAGAACAGGATCTGGCAGCTGAGTTTGCCTGTTCCTGTACTACGTCAGTGAGAAACAGAAGAGCACACACTGGACCTCCTGAGGTGTGTGTGTCGGCCTGGAGTCCTCACAGCAGAGACACTAGGACAGAAGTCAGCTCAGCTGTGCTGCACTTCAAACACCTTCATCATTGACTCACTGAGACTGAGACTGAGAGCAGAGCAGCTGCTGCTCTTCTCCACATGACGTCTGACTGTGGAGCCCTGACTGGAGCAAAGCTCCTAACTGGTAAATGTGTCGTCTGATCCAGTGACGTGTCCCTCCACCTGCAGCTGTGCAGCGTGACGATCACCTGTGTTTGTGAGCAGATGGACGAAGGTGTGAATCCACCTGCCACGTCTGTCTGACCGGATGTTTTCAGACACCTGACTGTAGCCTGGACACGTGTGCAGTGAGTTGTGTAGTTGTGTGGCTCTCCAGCTGAGAAGAGACGGAGTCTGAACACCTGCTGTCTGTTGTCTACCTCAGTACTCCGGCCGAGCGCGTGACTTGACACTTACAACACAACAACATCGCTTCACGTCACGTGACTTGAACAGAGGCGTCTCATTGGTCAGTGCCATTCAGTGGGTCCGATGAACAGAATCATCTTTCACTCTCACCACACTGTCAGTAGAGTGTTTTATGGAGCTGTTCAGTGCAACTGGGACCAGAGGAGATGAAATACCGTTCAGATCAACTCAGATTTACGCAGCCCAGACCTGACAAGGCAAAAATACGGCAATAAAAGCAAGTAAAACCTGCTGAGCAGATACTCATTGGAGGGAAGGAAGTACTCATTTGTGGGCACCAACAGGCGCACCTTCTCTCGCGCCATCATCAGCGCCTCAGTTGACTGTTCTGTTCCCTCAAATGAGTGTTTTGTTCCCTTTGGTGGCCACGACTGAATGTATTTTGGATTTCCCTGTGAGGCCCGAGGCTCCGTACAGAAGAACTGACCCCCTGTTTGTACATTTGTACGTCACAAGTGAAGTTTGCTGTGTTCACTCACTGTGTGTTTTGATCAACCACTGACTGTCACTGCGTCACATTCTGGGCAGAAAAGTGAGAGGGAAGAAGAGCACGTTCAAGCTGGACATCTCTTCCGTCTCCCTGTCAGTGCTGAGGCCAGCTGTTTTTCAGGGGCGTCGCCATGACTCACTGGGACGCTGAGGGTCAGAGGTCACCTGCTGCTGCTGCCACACCTGTCCACAGTCCAGGTTTATCACTCTGTATCACAGTCAGCAGAGTCGTAAACTCTGACTGTGTTGAGATGAGAGCAGCTGCACCTCTGCACTGACTTGACTGTTCACTTGACTTCACTTCCTGCTCTTTTCTTCTTTCACTCCATTCGACCAGTCGACACATTATCAGCTGAGTTTCCACCAGCACTGGAGAGTTAGTCTCTTCTCATTCATCCCTTCACCTCAGGACCTCACTCCTGATTCATCCCTTCACCTCAGATCACACTCCTGATTCATCCCTTCACCTCAGATCACACTCCTGATTCATCCCTTCACCTCAGATCACACTGCTGATTCATCCCTTCACCTCAGGACCTCACTCCTGATTCATCCCTTCACCTCAGATCACACTCCTGATTCATCCCTTCACCCTCCAGTGTGACCAGTCAGAAGGTCACTGACCTGTGAGCAGCTCTCCTCTGGTCTGCAGACGTGTGTCGTCCATGTTTGCAGGTGAATCTCCTCAGGTGAAGCTCAGCTCCTTCTGATCCTGAAACACACTGTGACAGAGGAACACGCCTCCGTGAGGGAGGCGGGGCGAGAGGTGAGTGTGTGTTTTCCAGAGTCCAGTTCCAGCCATGTGGTGTGTCTGTGTGTGACTCCAGACTCCTCAGCTGCTGAAATGATCCAGACCACCAGGATGAACCCAAACCCACCTGGAGCCTCAAGACGTCTCAGTGTCACTCACACCTTTGGTCCAAAGTCCACTTGACACAGAGGAGAGAATCCAGGAGTGGTGAGCAGAGCGCCAACAGGCTTCAGTTCAGAGTTCACCTGCGCCGCACCTGTCCAAAGCTCAAGCTCACGTCAGGTCAACAGCACTTCCTGTGGTGGGGACTGCTGTGGATGCATCATGTCCATGGACCTTTGTGTCAGCCTCTCTAGACGTCCTGCGCGTGGCTTCTCCTCTTCGTCTGAGCTCTGGTCACACAAGAGCCCACCGAGAAGCAAAGGCGGGTTTGGACACTTATTGAGTTGGGGACAACAAAAAGGCTCTTTCACAGCAGTCCCTCAAAGACGCACCTGAGGTTACAGAGGCGACCTGGCCACGCTGCGACTCCTCCTCCTCCTCGCTCCACACTCTTGTGACAGTCATGGAGGGGAACCAAGCGCTGAGGTTGACTTTCTTCCCAGGAGCCCCGGCCAAACCAACATGGAAGCTTTGGCCCACAGAGGTGAAGAGTGCTGTCCTGCACATCTCTTGCTCCGCCCCACTGGAGGAACAAACAAAAGCATCAGCTCTGTCTTCACTGTGACGTGAGTTGCCAGTGGCTCCTGCGCCCTGGAGGATGTGGACTGGACCTGTGGTTTCTGAGCCTGGCAAGAACGTCCTGAACAAGAAGAAGACAGATGAAACTCTGACACCATGCAATGTTGCATGTTGTTGACACGGACAGAGACACCACTGTTTGTCAGTGGTCTCTCTGTCTTGTTCTAGAATTCTCCACAGGTCAATCCCACACAACACAGTTGACACACGCCCCCTAGTGGTAGAACTTATACATCCATCACATCTTCGCCCTTAAGATTCCTCATAACGTTTGTACTTGGGGAAAAGTCCAACTTGATCCTAAACAGATCTAACAAACCTTCTGAAATACAGTTCGGAAAGCAGTTTTCCACTCGCAGGTATATTTCAAAACGATACACCCGAACGTTTCAAGTGAGATTTACTACACTCCATATAAACAATCAATGTCCTCAATATGACGCCGCTGCTGCTCACTGAGCCTAACGTTTTGGTGGTCTAATTGGTCGTCCACATCTTGACCTTTGAGTTGGTTCCTCTCCGTTCCCGTCTAGCCTCACCGTCTCTTTCAGCGGTGTTGTCACTGGTGACGGTGCAGGTGATGGCAAGAGCCCATCAGTATCTGCAGGAGTGCTGCTGACTTGATAGACACCCTCCGTGTCCACAGAGCATCATCGTGGAAAAGTCACTTCTTTGGCTTTTAGCAGATGTCGGCGATTTCTCCTGCAGATGTTTCCACCTGCAGTTGACCAACCAACGATCTGGAGCTGTTGCTGTGTCTCCTCACGACTGATGCTCTCTGACTCTTCCTCTCACTTTCTCACCTTCATTAGCTCAGCACTCATGAACGGTGGACCATCATCTGACACGACCTCGTCTGGAATCCCATGTCTTGCAAACATTGATTTTAGAGCTGTCGCCACATGTCTCTGTCAGTTCCGGGTATTTTGAATAGTAATCCACACACAGCAAATCATACATCAGCTGATAGTGGAACAAGTCTGTTCCAACTTTGGCCCATGCTCTCTGGAGTGTCATGACAGATGAGTGGCTCTCTGGTGTTTTTCCTCCTGAATGCATGACATACCGCACACTTCAACACAACACCTTCAATCTCTTCTGACATATTAGGCCAGAGCACGACGTCTCTCGCCCTGTCTTTGCACTTGACTGCTCCAAGGTCAGCTTCATGTCCTCTCAGTAGCATATAGCTGCTCTCAGGCTGTTATCTGCAGCTCTTCATCAGCTGCTGTTCGTGCTCTGAATGTCTTCAGTTTCTCTTCTCTCTCTTTCACCACAGCTTCACTCACAAGCGTCTTCAGCTTTTTAAACCTTTTCTGCTGCTCAGTCTCCCAATGCCATGCTACGTCACCTTCCAGACGTTTCCGGAGTGGCGCACTCACATCAGAGAGGTTTGGGACAAACTTTGCCAAATACTGTAGCATGCCCAGAAACCACAGCAGACCTGCCTTGTCTTCTGGTTCAGGCATTTCTTGTATTGCTCTGACTTTCTCCTTGTCTGGTTTCACTGCCTCTGCAGGCAGAATGTGACCAACATATGTGATTTCCATCTTTCTAAATCTGCATTTGTCTGTGTTTAACTTGAGGTTGATGGTTCGGATCCTGTCCATCAGCGCTCTCCGTCTCATGTCATGCTGTTTTTCATCTTCTCCCCACACCCAGATATCATCCACTACCTTCACCACTCCTTCCAAACCCTCCAGTCTCTGTGCAATGTACTTCTGGAAGACTTCCGGAGCTGACGATGTTCCAAAGGGAAGTGGCAGGAAGAGGTAACGTCCATACGGGGTGTTAAACGTGCATAACTCGGAGCTCTCCTCCTCCAACTGCACTTGCCAGACGCCATGACTGGCGTCCACTGCAGAGAAAACCATCTCTGCGATGATGATCTCTTCAGCTGTGCGTAGAGGATAGTGTTCTCCCTTCTTAGTGTGTTAGGCTTCACCACAGGGACCATGCTGTTGACCCAGTCTGTGGGCTCATTCTGCTCGACGATGACTCCAAGATCTTCCATCCTGTTTTCCAGTTCTGCTTCCACTCTGTCTGTCAATGCTCTCGGCACTTTCCTTGGCGGGTGAATGAGTGGGGTGACGTCTGGAGTGAGCTGGATGTGATGCCCTCCTGGCACACACCCTCACCCAGCAAAAACACCCTCACATTCATTCAGTAGGTCACTACTGTCTTTTCCATTTACACTGCACACTGGCTTGATCAGTCGGAGTTTGGAGCAGGATTCTCTTCCCAGAACAGCAGGTGAGTCTCTCGGTACAATCTGGAGTTCCAGCTCAAATTCTTTGTCTTTGTAGTCACACTTGAGTTTTGTCTGGCCTTTCGTCGCGATCATGCGTCCAGAATAAGTGACTAGCTCACATCCAGACGTCTGCAGTCCAGCCTCATTGTTTGTGATTCTCTTCAAGCCTCTCGCTGACAGCACAGTGCACCTGTGTACACCTGTGTCACGTTTCACAGTTAGCACACTGTTGCTTATCTTGAGCTGTAGAATCCATTTCCTGTCGTCATCGTTCTCTGTTGATGCTGTATCCAACTGGAACTTCTTGTCTATTTGCTCACTTGCTTTGAGCTCCATCATTCCCAAAGCCATGACATCGTCCTCTTCTTTTGTTATCGCTCCTACTTTTTTCTCATTTTTCTTGGGTTGAAACTGCTGTTTTTGTGACCTGCACATGCGACTAACGTGATTCTTGAACTTGCACTGGTTACATATCTTTCCGTGTGCTGGACACTTCTTTGGTTGATGATTGTAACCACACCTCTCCTTTTTCTTGATATGTCTCACAGTACTTGCTACTATCGTTGTTTGTTCTGGTAACTTGTGTCTTATTCACTGCTACATCTGTTTCTTCGTGCAGTGCTTTCTGTTGTGATTTGCTGGACAGATATCCACAGCTTGTGTCAGGGTTTTGTCCGTCTCCTGAAGTCGCCTGGCTCTCACACTGTCATGGCTTACGCCACAGACACAGACACGGTCTTCCATCAGTTCGTCTGTTCGCTGCGCAAACTCACAGTCTTGTGCCTGATTCTTAAGGTCGGTCACGTAGGCATCAGTTTTCGGGTGAAGAGCACATGTCGCAGGCACGTGATATTCTTCTGTGGCGGCTCACAGTGGTGTCTCTGAACAGTTGTTTGAGTCCAGTAAACCATCCACATCCTCGTCACAAGCCATGGTGTTAAATGCCTTTATCGCTCCATCTCCAGCTACATGTTTACACCATAGTGTCGCGCCTTTCACCTTGTCACTCTTCTCTTCGCTTCCAGTCGCCATGAGATCAAGTTTTCTGCCAGATTTCCTTCGAAGCTCAGATGATTTGGAGGTTTTAACTGTTCCACTTCCTCTCGGTTTCACTTCTGACACCATGTAATGTTGCATGTTGTTGACACGGACAGAGACATCACTGTTTGTCAGTGGACCATCTGTCTTGTTCTAGAATTCTCCACAGGTCAATCCCACACAACACAGTTGACACACGCCCCCTAGTGGTAGAAGTTATACATGCACATCATAGACTTGGTGCCACATTCCATTGGCCACACACGACCTGGAGACAGGTGTCACTGCCCCGTCACTGCCAGATGCGGTCCACCTGCCAGATACGGTCCACCTGCCAGATACGGTCCACCTGCCAGATATGGTCCACCTGCCAGATACGGTCCCCCTGCCAGATACGGTCCGCCTGCCAGATACGGTCCACCTGCCAGATGCGGTCCACCTGCCAGATACGGTCCACCTGCCAGATACGGTCCACCTGCCAGATACGGTCCGCCTGCCAGATACGGTCCACCTGCCAGATACGGTCCACCTGCCAGATACGGTCCGCCGGAAGTTCCGGGTCTGGAACCA
>NC_071334.1:563689-608689 GCF_027744825.2 Synchiropus splendidus | reverse complement strand
ATCCTGTTTATTGTTTTAAACACCATTTTAATGGGTTGAACTCGTCCCGCATCTTACCTGCTGTTTTTACTGACCATTGCTTGCTTTTATGTGACGTTTTTATCAGAAATGTTTTACCAAGAAGCGCGTACTGGCATTTTAACTCTGCTTTAACCCATGATAAGAGCTTTAAAGAAGCATTTATTTATTTCTGGGACATTTTTAGACAACAAAAGAGTGACTTTACTCATCTTAGGCAGTGGTGGGACCATGGTAAGACACTAATAAAGTTGTTATGCCAGCAGCACACCCTAAATGTCACAGGTGACATCACCAGATCTATTCAAGATCTGGAGACCGATATAGTGGAGCTACAAAAGCAAGTTGAGGAATCCACAGGAAATCGAGGATACATTGAAAGCCTCAAAATCCAAAAGATGGCCTTAGCCAGCCTGTTAGACAGGAAAGTACAGGGTGCACTTGTCAGGTCCCGGCTCCAAACCATCAAGGAGATGGATGCTCCGACGAGCTTCTTCTTCGGCCTGGAGAGGAGGAACGGGCAGGGGAAAGTGATCCACGCACTCTTATCCGACACGGGCCAGGAACTCACGGAACCACGCCAGATTCGGGAGCGGGCGGTGAGTTTCTTCTGGTCACTGTACACCAGCGAGCATGCTCAGGGGCCCACACCACTGGAGGGGTTCTGTCAAGAACTGCCTCAGGTGTCGGCGGAGCAGAACTCCCACCTCGAGCGACCCCTCCGGATGGAGGAACTGGAAGCAGGGCGGGCGGGCTCCTGGCATAGATGGACTCACCGCCGAATTTTACAGGGCCTTCTGGGATGTCTTGGCACCAGACGTCCTGGAGGTCCTGAACGAGAGTCTGGCCTCTGGTTCCTTGCCAGTGTCCTGCAGGAGGGCAGTGCTCGCCCTTCTCCCGAAGAGGGGCAACCTGCAGGACATCAGGAACTGGCGGCCTGTGTCGGTGCTGTGTGTGGATTACAGACTCCTGTCCAAGGTCCTGGCCTCCAGGCTGGGGGGACTCATGGAGCATCTGGTCCACCGGGATCAGACATACAGTGTGGTGGACAATGTCCACCTCATTCGGGATGTTTTGGACGTCTCCAGTTCACTGGGATTAGATACTGGTCTGATTTCCCTGGACCAGGAAAAAGCTTTTGACCGCGTTGAACACCAGTTCCTCTGGAAAGTTCTGGAGAGTTTTGGGTTCAGCGCCGGTTTCATAGCTAAGATCAAGGTGTTGTATAGTGACATTGAGAGCGTCCTGAAGGTCAACGGCAGTCTGTGTGCTCCTTTTAGAGTGTGCAGAGGGGTCCGCCAGGGCTGCGCTCTGTCGGGGATGCTCTACGCACTCTCCCTCGAACCCCTCCTCCACAAGATACGCTCCAGCCTCCAAGGTGTGCTTTTACCGGGTTTTAATGAAGACATGGTTTTATCTGCGTACGCGGACGACCTCGTGGTTTTTATTAGAACTCAGAGGGATGCAGACCTTTTAGAAAAAATAGTCAAGGATTTTAACATAGCGTCGGCAGCGAGGGTCAACTGGAGCAAAAGCGAAGCCCTCGCTGTCGGCGAATGGCGTTGGCCAGTCGGGCTGCTACTTTTAGAATCCAGTTTTTACAGAGGTACCTGAGCGGCCCGGCAGATCTGGTGTGGAGAGGTGTGACCGGCTGCATCCTGAGGCGTGCCAATCACCTGGGGTTGGATGATGTTCTGTTTTTAACTGATTCTAAATGGCTAAATTTAACTGGGCTACCTCCTTTTTACAGAAGTGTTTTTAAATCATGGAATCTGTTTCATCAAAAAAGGTGTTCCTCAGCCGACTCTCTGCACTGGTTGCTCAAAGAACCGCTCATCCACGGGGCCAGACTGGACATCACCAACGACACCACTCCCGGCCTGACGGCAGCGCTGGTCCAGTCTGGAACCCTCACCCTGAAAGATCTGGTGGAGGCGGTGGGGCCGGAGCTGAAGGATGTCCAGGCCCTGGGCTCCCTGCTGAGGCTAAAGTCTGCCCGGGTGGCCCAGAGAATCCTGGAGCTCTGGGCCAGGAGGATCACAGAGAAAGAAAAACGCCTCCTCAAAGAATACAAAGAACAAAGAAAAGCCCCGGACCCAGCAGACCCCTTCCCAGACATCGTCCTCAGCCCAGGGCTTGGAGAACACACCGGCCCCCTTTTAAAAGTCACGGAGCGAGACCAGCTGACATTACACAAAGCAAAGAAGAAGACCATCTACAGCAACTGTGTGAAGATCATCCACAGGGTCGGACTGAGCCGCAGAGCCTCCACTGTGTGGTCCGAGAGACGAGCAGATGGATGAGGGTACTATATAAACCCCCCATAAGAAAACAGACAGGTGACCTCCAGTGGAGAATTTGACATGCTGCAATTGCTTCCAATGCTTTTATCTCTGTTATTAATCCTGCTGCTCTTAATGATTGCCCTTTTTGCCACCAACGGGAGACTATTTATCATGTTTTTATAGAGTGCGAGAGACTCAGGGTTTTCTTCTCTCTTTTAAAACATGTTTTTAGTCTCTTTAATGTAAATTTTACTGAGGGAATTTTTATCATGGGAGCGGGGTACAATGTGAAAGACAAAGAAAAATTCCAACTGTTAAATTTGATCTCAGGAGAAGCAAAAATGGCAATTTATAAAAGCAGGAAAAACAAGATGGAGAACAGGGTCAGGGTCAAGGTCAGGAGGCCGAGGCAATCTGGCTCATTAACATCAGGGCAAGGCTTTGGCTGGAGTACAGGTTTTATAAACATGTGAATGGTCTTCATGGTTTTAAATCCATATGGTGTTTTAAAAATATACTGTGCAATATTGAGAATGAAAAACTGCATTTTGCACACTTTTTGAAATAATCTGATTTTAATGTGAACTGATTTTAACTTGTACTTCGCACTTTATGAAATTTGTTATATAACTAAAATGTAAATAAAGTGCGTTTGAAAAATCAAAATCTCTCTCTCTCTCTCTCTCTCTCTCTCTCTCTCCCTCCCTCTCTCTCCCTCCCTCTCTCTCTCCCTCTCTCTCCCTCCCTCTCTCTCTCCCTCTGTCTCTCTCCCTCTCTGTCTCTCCCTCTCTCTCTCTCTCTCTCTCTCTCCCTCCCTCTCTCTCCCTCCCTGTCTCTCTCTCTCTCTCTCTCTCCCTCTCCCTCTCTCTCTCCCCCCCCCCCTCTCTCTCCCTCTCTCTCTCTCTCCCTCTCTCTCTCTCTCTCTCCCTCTCTCTCTCTCTCTCTCTCCCTCCATCTCTCTCTCTCCCTCTCTCTCTCTCTCTCTCTCTCTCTCTCTCTCTCTATATATATATATATATATATATCATTTTTTTTCCCCATTTGGAAAAGGCATGGCCAGCGCTTTGCCTTCTGGACACCAGAGGCTGTCGACCGGAGGGTGGACTTGAGCCTCTTCTTCGGCTGCCTCGCAGAAAGATCAGCAGCAAGACACTTTGGGTCATTGAGTCATGGCAAACATCCGGCTTCATCAACAGTGTCATTCCAATGGATGGTATTTGACTGGCTCACAGGATCAGGCCAGAACTGGACAGGATCTCCACCTGGCTGTGCAGTGGACACATGAAACTCCAGGCATCTTTAGTGGAGAACTGAAGACACCCACTGTCCACGCCATGTCTAACAATGAGCAGAAAGAGGCAGTGAGACGTCTGCTGGAGGCCAGAGACACTGGAGATAACCATGATGTCATCAGTGCCAGGCGTCCTGGCATGTTGGTGTTTTGTTTTTAAGCAGAAAAAAGTAATATTAATCATCATGCAAATATACAGAACAGTAGAAAATAAATCAATAAATACATGACAAATAATTTGACCTCAGTGTACAAAATTATGGAAACCCACCTTCTGGTTCAAATGTAAATTCTATTCTATTGATTCAAACAAAAAAAGGTTTCCAAACTTTATTGAACTTCTCCAATTGTCCACGTATAGCCAGCCTAACTTTCTCTAGCTTCAAAAAATATAGAACATCCTTTAGCCACTGTGTGTGTGTAGGAGGTCGATTGGATTTCCATCTTAACAATATTAATCTTCGAGCAAGAAGAGTGGTAAAAGCTATGGCATCTTTTTGTACGGAGCAGAGGCTGAGTGAAGGTTGTGTGACCCCAAAGATGGCTGTCAGTGGGTTTGGTGGAGCTATGATACCTGTCAAATTAGATAGAAAAGAGAAAATCTCTGGCCAATATTTGGATCAATGTGAGCAGTCCCAAAACATGTGGATGTAATTTGCTGGTGTTTGATGACAACGATCACAAGAAGGAGACACATTCTTCAACATTCTTGCCAGTCGCTCTTTTGTGAAATGAACTCGATGAAGAATTTTGCATTGAAGAAAACAATGTCTCGCACAAACAGAGGACTCGTGCACTCTCCGTAACATTTCACTCCAAGTGTCTCCAGACACTTCTGAGCTTCCCAAGGTGTTTGATAAAGGCCCACTGAGCTGGATCGAAGTGCCTGTATATTAGACGATATCGCACCTTTAAAGGATGAAAGAGCACTCAGAAACATGTCCATTTCAGAGTCAGTGGGTGGAGCCGCAGAGCAAGCACATGTTTTGGAGACAAAACTTCGTACTTGTAAGTATCGGAAAGAATCCCTCTGAGGCACAGAGAATCTATTGACTAGTTGTTGAAAGGTGGCAAACGTCCCATCTACGAACAAGTCTTTGATACATTTCACTCCCAGTTCGGCCCATTTTGAAAAGGCTTTATCCATTCATGAAGGAGGAAATAAATGATTGTTATTGAGTGGGCATCTAGTGGACACTGATTGAAAGCCAAAGTAGCGACGAAACTGCACCCATATTTTCACTGATGACCTGACGATGACATTACTCTGGAAATAGATGAAGAAATATGGGAGTGCAACAAGGATTGTCGTGAGGCTGGGTGTACGGAGTGTGCTTCTATAGTCAGCCACATCGGTGGATCTTCAAGAGAGTTGTGCTGAATCCAAAGATTGAAATGTCTTCAGTTCACCGCCCAGTAGTAGACTTGCAGATTTGGAAGCGCCATGCCTCCCAACTCTCCAGCTCTTTGGAGAGACTGCAGCTTTCATCTCCGGGGCTTTTTGGCCCAAATGAATTCTAAAATAATGCTGTCTAGTTTTCCAAAAAAGGAACGGGGAATAAATATTGGTATGCATTGGAACAAATACATAAAACGAGGCAAGATGTTCATTTTTATTGTATTGATTTTGGCCGCAACCGATAATTGCAAATCGATCAAAATCATGTCTCGTTTGAGCCAGTAGTGCACTGAAATCATTTATTATATGCATCTGTGATATGAATCCCTCGATAACAAAAGCCCGTCTTGGCAAGTTTAAATGGTAAATTTGGCGAGGAATCATCTTCTGATAATCCATTGACAAAAAATAACTCACTTTTCCCAAAATTCACCTTATATCCTGAGATTTTACCAAAGGAATCAAGAATTGTAAGAGCCACTGGAATAGACTGATGTTACCGGACCCGCTCGATCAGGTCCGAACCGTGGTCAGGAACCTCCGGGTGTGTGACTCGCGCTGGTAACAGTATGCTTTCTAACACAAAATCTCCGGGTCTCTGCTTGTTGGACCAAGTGTATTCTGTTTCACACAAGTTTTGTGCTGCTCTTCCACACTCTCTCGCTGTGGCACGCCCCTCGCATTCACACACGCCCACCTGCGCAAAACTGCCAACACTACCCCCACTATGGATGATGATTAACTCTTTAGCATCACTCCATCATAACACAATATATATATATATGTGAATAATAATACAACAAAAGAACATCTATATAACTTGACTTAGCACAAGGACATTCCACAAAATAAACAGTCAAATAAAACATCACTCAGGCTACTCTCACTGAACTCAACTGATTGAACTCAATTTGTTTTAAACACTCAAACCCATCACGGATATACATGAGGTGTATATATATACATATGAAAACTTTGGAACCACTTTGGAAATATAAAGGCTCATCAAACAATCCAGTCACCGAACCTATCAGGGGGCCTACGGGTCCGAGAGGGACGCTGGGATGGTGCTGCAGAAGAAGAGGGCTGAAGTCGTTCCGTAGTAGCACTCTGGACGGGGACTACTGGTGTTTGGAGATCAACAGGATCAGTGGAAGCTGGAAGGGCCGATGAAGTATCGTGGTCCCCGCTGGCAGGACTGTCCCACAGGTTTAGGGGGGTGACGTCCATGTCTGATGTCGTCTCTGTAGGTGGTGGTGGTACCTCCACTGGCGCCCATGTGTCTGAACTTTGGAAAACCCACTCGTTGTTCAGCGGTGTTCTTGAGTGCTAAGGTTTGAGTTTGTCATGGTGTACCACTCTGACCGTTGCTCTCTGGCTCCGTTGAATGCGATACACCATGTCGTCCAAGGAGCCCACCACAAAGTAAGGGCCTTCATAAGCTGGTAGGAACTTCCGCCCTCTGCCACGACTCGGCTGTGTTCCTTTAACAAGTAGCCACACAGCCTCCCCCACTTGAAACTTAACCCGACAAATGTTCTTATCGTATTGTCGCTTGGCTCGCTCCGCCGACCTTCCTAACGCCTCTCTGATGGGAGAGCTCCAACTTTTCTCTGAGCTCTTGGACATACTGCGGGGGGGTTTTGGCAGGTGTAGAGTCTGGTGGCAACCCGGCAACTGAGTCCACTGGCTCAGTTATCTCCCGACCGTATAACATCGTGTTTGGGGACAACCCCGTGGAGCTGTGTTTGGTTGAGCGGTAAGCCATTACAGCGAACGGGAGCATCAAATCCCAGTCCCAGTGGCATCTCTCTGCACAGTGGCATTCAGACGCTCAACTTGGCCATCGGACTGAGGACGAAAGGGTGTGGTGTGCGTCTTGTCAACACCCAAAATCTCACACATTCCCTTCAACACAGCCGATTCGAAATGTGTTCCTTGATCGCTATGTAAGGAATGAGGAGCCCCATATCTACTCACCCACTCTGATGCAATCTTGTCAGCCACAGTCACAGCCTGCTCATCTGGGATTGGGTACGCTTCGGCCCATTTAGTAAGATAATCCTGCACCACCAGGACATAACCATTATGTCTCTCAGTTTCGTTGAGGGGGCCCATAACATCCACTGCAATCCTTTCCATGGGTGCCCCAACCTTCACACTTCCCATGGGCGCTTGAGGAGTCTTCCGCGGCCGAGCTCTGGCCGCACAGTTAATGCAGGTGCGACACCACAGGTTGACATCCTCTTTCATGTTGGACCAGAAGTATCTGTTTTTCAGACGAGCCAAAGTCCGTTCTACACCAAAATGGCCCCCCACTGGCCCATCGTGCACCTGTTCCAGAACTGCATTACGGTACTCCCGTACGGTACTTCGTATATGTCTTTGTGGCTGGACTGAAAGCGGCCATTTCTACCCAGGCTGGTCTGCTCCCTCCTTCTTCTCAAGATTTATAAATGGGTGCAATATCCGGCTCAGTCTTCTGTGCCATTTTCAGTTGCTCTTGAGTCCAACCGCCAAACGAAATGGACGGAGGTACATCACTCAGTCTGTGGACCATGGGATGGGATTCGCTGTCGGACACACCACTCATTACCCCCACTAGAGGTCGCCCTACGTCTGCAGGTTTAACCAGGTCACACTGCACTTCCTTATGATGGATGATATGGATATGATGAATAGCACAAGGACACGTCAGGCGACACGGTCTTCTGGACATAGCATCAGCATTTAAAAGCTGTGCCCCTGGGCGATGCACGACCTGAAAGTCATATTCAGCCAGTTTCTCCAACCAGCGTGCCAATTGCCCTTCTGGCTCCTTCAGTTTAGTCAACCAGCGCAGGCTGCTGTGATCGGTACGTACAGTAAAACTTCTTCCCAGCAAGTACTGACGGAAATGAGTGGTGAAATGAACAACGGCCAGGAGTTCTCGTCTAGTGGTGCAGTAGTTCTGCTCTGTAACAGACAGTCTCCTACTCCCATACGCCAAAACCTTCTCCTCCCCACATTGCACCTGAGAAAGCACAGCTCCAATTCCACAATCACTAGCATCTGTGTCCAAATAGAGTTCACCTTGGTCAAGTGGATAGGCTAAGACAGGGGCCGTGGATCATTGATCCTTCAGTTCATCAAAGGCCTTTTGACACTCTGTTGTCCAATTGAACTGGACATACTTCTTCGTCAGTTCATGGAGAGGTTTGGCTGCCGATGCAAAGTTTTTCACAAAACGCCGGTAATCTGATGCTAAACCCACAAAGTGACGCACCTCCATGACACTCCGTGGCGTTGGCCAGTTCTTCACTTTGTCAACTTTCACCGGGTCTGTAGCAACACCCTGGGCAGAAACAATATGACCCAGGTCAGTAACTTGTTCTTTAAAAAGACAACACTTGGATGGCTTCAGCTTCAAGTTGGCCTGTCCTAATCTCTTAAATACCTGACCCAGCCTTTCAAGCATTTGTTCGACATCACTTCCCAGCACAATGATGTCGTCCAGATACACTAGGCACGTTTCCCATTGCAATCCCGCTAGAACTCGGCCCATCAGCCTTTGAAATGTTGCAGGGGCGTTGCAAAGTCCAAACGGCATCACGTTCCATTCGAACAACCCTTTCCTCGTGCAGAAAGCGGCAGCTTTGCGGGCCCTTGGTGTCATCTCCACCTGCCAGTATCCTGATGTCAGGTCGAGGGTGCTGAAAAACTTTGCCGTAGACAAGGTGTCAAGAGTGTCCTGTATGCGCGGGAGAGGATAAGCATCCTTCATCGTGCGCTCATTCAACAATCTATGATCCACACACATACGAGTGCTCCGATCCTTTTTGCGAACCATGACAATTGGCGCGGCCCAGCCGCTGTTACTGACTTGAGCCACACCCTTTTCCAAACTCTGTTGTACCTGCTCGTCAGCTGCAGCTTGTTTATCTCGGCCCATTCTTCTCGGAGGTAGTTTCACAGGTGGACCAGGTGTTGTCAGAATGTCATGCTTCACCAGATTGGTGCGTCCAAGATCTGTGGGACTTGCTGAGAAGACGTCGGCAAAAGAGGACAGTAACTCGGCCAACGCCCCGTGGTTGACCTGAGGCAGACCAGCACAACTTTCTACATACAGTTCTTTCAAGTGGTCTGGAACTGGAGAAGACAGGGAATCTGTTATGGTTGGAGTGGTTACCTCAGATGGCACTGATGCAGATTCCTCCACGACCTCAGCAGCCTGTAAAACGCCGGCCACAGTTCCTTTCTTCACCGTCACTGGGATGGAACAGATGTTAAATACTCGGACCGGGATGGTTGTAGGCCGCTGACCTTTCAGCACAGTCGGAGCCACAAGAACATGGTGTTTCTCCACAAAAGATTTAGTAGGGCTGAGCAAAAGGGTTTGCTTCTCTTGGGGCGTGGAGTGTACCCTCTCAACACGTACTCACAACCTGGCTCTAAGGTTATGCTTCTGGCCACTCGAACAACGCGCGTCTCCACTTGACCAACGGCGTGGCGTGGCACCTTTTCCCCAAAAAGAGTTATCTCCCTTCGTCCGAAATCCAGTTGTGCTTGTGCCTGTTGAAGGAACGGGTCCCCCAGAATCACTTCCTTGCAGTCAACCGTATCTGCCACCACGAAACTAACATCGACCGTTCGACGTCCAACCACAACAGGGATGATGATTTCCCCCAACACTGGCAATCCACCAGGACAAATTCCATGCAAGATTTGAGCGACTGATGGTTCTATGGGGGGCTGGTGTTCATTAGAGATACTGTTGTAGCAGACCAAGGGAAACACATTCCTGGGCGCCAGTGTCAAGAAGTGCACATATTTCTTTGCCATACACCCATATATTGACACACCTCTCCTGGTTTTGGCGTGGAGCTTGGACAATAACATTATTCCCATCTGGAACAGGTGCATATGAACTGATGAAGCTGATTGGAAACGACGGGGGGAAGGGCAGTTCTTGTAAGAGCGTCCTGAACCGGAACAATTGTGACAGATCATTTCCCTCATATTTCTTCTTCTTGGGCCCTGTTTGCGTCTGATTTGTCCCTGTTTGATCGGCCTCTGAGACCAGTCCACCTGGTTTGATGAATGAACTGGAAGAACATTTTCACTGACAATAGGGTTGACTTCCTCTCGGACCATAGCTGTTCTCGTCCTTCGTTCCACAGAGTGGTGAATGTTTGATCTCATTAACTGCGTGACTGCATGAGCTGCTCTTCTTGTTGACTCGAACCGGTGAGCTATTTCATAGGCACAAGCTAAGCTGCGAGGTCTGTATTCCAGCAGTTTTTGCACAATTTCTGGATCCCCCAGTGCATTCGTGAATATTTCCACACTTATTGCATCTTGCTCTCTCTCTGAGCGGTCAGCGTAAACAATGGCTACCTTCTCGTAGATGTCGTCTCTCAAGGTGTGCAGCATCTCTCCTGCTTTCCTCACCCTCTGTCTCAGCTCGATTCCTGTTGCAGCAGCATGTTCTGATCCAGGTCCATAGGCAGCCTCCATCTCGTCTATCAGTTGTTTATAATTCCACCGGCTGGACCTAGGGTTCTTGTGGACTATAGCACCCGCTGCTCCTGTCAAACTGAACCTCAATTGAACAGTCATGGTCTCTTCCGACCAGAGATTAGCACGGGCACAACTCTCGAATTGATACAGAAAATCTCTCCAAGCACCAGTACCGTCAAACTTGTCCGGCTGTAGAGGAGGGATCCTTTCTCGATGGAGGCGAAACTCTTCATCGCTGCAATCCCTTAAATCGCCGCATTGGTTGAGCACAGTGCAGGCACGTGGCCGTCTAATGGGCTCATGGTGGACACGCTGGGCCTGAGCAGCACGATCTTCCCGAGTACCATTCGCTGCTGTTCTGCTGGCTGCGGTATACATCCCTCCCAGCTCTAATGACAACAGCAAGAGAGAGGCACTGAACGAACTTCACCAACTCATCAGTACTCAGCTGACAGCTCACCCCGATGCTCTCCTCATCCTGGCTGGGGATTTTAACCATGCAGACCCCAAGAGTGTGCTCCCACTACTGCACAGCCATGTAAACTTCTCCACACGAGGCAACAACACCCTGGACAACGTCTACACTGCGCACAGGGGAGCCTACAGATCAGTCCCCCTGCCTCCGCTTGGTGCCTCTGACCACACCACTGTCTTGCTCATTCCAGCATACAGGCCACGGGTGAAGGTCACAAAGCCCACCAAGAAGAGGATCCGCGTGTGGCCTGAAGGATCATCTGTAGCACTCCAGGACTGCTTCTCCACCACAGACTGGAACATGTTCAGAGAGGCAGCCACTATCAACAACGCCGTTGATCTCCAGGAGTATACAGAGACCGTCACAGCCTACATCCGGAAGTGTATCGATGACGTGACAGTCGCCAAAACCATCTCCATCCGGGCTAACCAGAAGCCATGGATGACAGGTGAGGTTCACAGGTTGTGGCGGATTCGAAACGCTGCCTTCAGAGCTGGAGATGAGGAGGGCCTGAGAGCAGCCAGGGCCAACCTGGCACGTGGCATCCGAGAGGCGAAGCGGCAGTATTCCAGGAAGATTGCAGACCAGTTCAGCGACAGCAGAGACACCAGGAACCTGTGGAGGGGGATCCAGACCATCACAGATTACAAGCCCTCATCGCAGACCTGTGATGACTCCCCTCTTCTGCTCGACCAGCTGAATGACTTCTTCGCTCACTTCGAGGCAGTCATCAAGACTCCAGCCCAGAAGATCCCTCTGACCGCTGAAGACCAGGTACTGTCGTTGTCTCCGAACAGGGTGCGAAGATCGCTGAGAAGGATCGACGTGAGGAAAGCTTCGGGTCCAGACGACATCCCGGGAAGGGTCCTGAAAGACTGCGCTGAGGAGCTTACGGATGTCCTCACAGACATCTTCAACACCTCGCTGAGCCAAGCTGTGGTTCCAACATGCCTAAAAGCAGCATCCATCATTCCAGTCCCGAAGAAGACGTCTCCCACCTGCCATGATGACTACCACCCAGTAGCACTCACTCCCATCATCATGAAGTGCTTTGAGCGTCTGGTCATGCATCACATCAAGACCTCTCTCCCTCCTGCTCGAGATCCATACCAGTTCGCATACCGGTCCAATCGCTCGACTGACGATGCCATCTCCACTGCTCTCCACTCCGTCCTCACCCACTTGGAGACGAGAGACTCTTGCGCCCGAATGCTGTTCCTGGACTTCAGCTCAGCATTCAACACCATCCTCCCGCAGCAGCTCATCCTCAAGCTGGTCCAGTTGGGACTTGCCCCCCCCCCTGCAACTGGCTACTGGACTTCCTCACAGGCAGACCACAGGTGGTTCGAGTTGGCAGGAATACCTCCGGGTCCATCACGATGAACACTGGAGCTCCTCAGGGATGTGTACTGAGTCCTCTCTTATTCACTCTGCTAACGCATGATTGTGCACCTGTGTCTGACTCAAACCTCTTCATTAAGTTTGCAGATGACACAACCGTGGTGGGCCTCATCAGGAACGACGACGAGTCCAACTACCGGAGCGAGGTGTGCCGCCTGGTCCAGTGGTGCGATGACAACAACCTTCGCCTGAACGTGGAGAAGACCAAGGAGATGGTGGTGGACTTCAGGAGACGACCTGTCCTGCATCCCCCGCTGCTCATCGCTGGTGCCGCAGTGGAGCAGGTCACCAGCACCAAGTTCCTGGGTGTTCACATTTCCCAGGACCTGACCTGGAACACCAACACCACGGCACTGGCCAAGAAAGCCCAGCAGCGCCTGTACTTCCTGCGGAAGCTGAAGAGAGCCGGAGTTCCGCCCCCCATCATGTGCACCTTCTACAGAGGCACGATCGAAAGCGTTCTGACCAGCTGCATCACAGTGTGGTTCGTCTCTTGTACCATCGCCTGCCGCAAGACCCTGCAGCGCGTGGTGAAGACTGCTGAGAAGATCATCGGGGTCCCTCTTCCATCCCTCCTGGACATCTACAAGACTCGCCTCACTCGGAGAGCCCTGAGGATCGCAGGAGACCCCTCCCACCCGTCGCACCGCCTCTTCACGCTGCTACCATCAGGGCGAAGGTTCCAGAGTCACCGCGCACGAACTAGCAGACTGAGAGACAGCTTCATCCACCAGGCTGTCATGATGCTGAACTCCCTCCCTGCTCTGCCCCCGGGTCTGCACCAGGCACTTTTGGCTCCATCCACAGGGGCAGAGGATGGTGCCATGCTGCCATGAGCTAGGTGCTCCTCCCGGTGGTTGATGGACCGATGTGACGATTTTGTTGCATGTATCCTGCTGTCTGTGATCTTTATGTGGTGTCTGTGATCTTTATGTTCGTCTGTGATTGTATGTCGTGTCCAGGTCTGTGAGAACAGATATTTCATCCATGCTATATGTCTCGTACTGTAGCATGTTTGACAATAAAGTTACCTTACCTTACCTTACCTTACCTATTGTGCATCCGTCACTTTTACAGCCCCTCGCCGTGTCTCTGATGCTCGCGTGTCTGTGCCTAGCCTGCATTGCAACAGGGGAGAAGGTGGGAGTGCTAGCAGTCCAGTAGCGGGGCGAAACACCGATCTCACGGTGATTAATGGAGCGCATTGTCTCCGATTTGTACACCGGTTTTTGCAAAGAACTTTGAACAGAGCCGTTTATGTCGGTGCACTGGTCATCTGCTACGGCCGTAAATGTTCTCGAAAGGTGGGTCGACGGCGGGGTTAACATCCATTCGGCGACAGGTTCTGGCGTCCACGAACAGGCCGCGCCCTCGTCTGTTAGCAACTTTAGCTCTTCAGGGTCAGGGCCCGATGTTATGTTGTTATCGCCGCCCGTTGGATAATCCTTTTGCTTCGCGCGACAACCCATAGACGGACCATTTACCTCCAAAATATCCGGCAGGAAGGGATTGCTTGCGCTCAAACTGCTAATCAGCTCCGCCACGTCCTTCGTCTGCATTCTTCCACGGTCGGTCACTTCGTCGGCGAGCAGAGTTTAGAAAAAAGAATCCCGGACGAGCCCCCAGTGTTACCGGACCCGCTTGATCAGGTCCGAACCGTGGTCAGGAACCTCCGGGTGTGTGACTCGCGCTGGTAACAGTATGCTTTCTAACACAAAATCTCCGGGTCTCTGCTTGTTGGACCAAGTGTATTCTGTTTCACACAAGTTTTGGTGCTGCTCTTCCACACTCTCTCGCTGTGGCACGCCCCTCGCATTCACACACGCCCACCTGCGCAAAACTGCCAACACTGAGCTCTATTAGACGTAAATAACAGCAGGTCATCGGCATATAGAGAGATCTTAGCTTCTACTCCATTCCTGGTAATTCCTGGAAATTCTGGGTGACAACGGATTGCAATGGACAAAGGCTCTATGGCGATGGCAAATAGAAGGGGGCTGAGTGGACATCCCTGTCTTGTGGAGCGTTGAAGTGGAAAAGAGGCTGAGTGCAAGCCATTCGTCCTTACAGTCGCTCGTGGTGAGGAATACAGTCATTTAACCCAATTTATAAAGTCAGAGCCAAAGTTACATTTCTTCAAAATGAAGAATAAATAATTCCATTCCACCCTGTCGAATGCTTTTCCCGCATCTAGTGAGACAAGAGCTTCCACAGAAACGTTTGAATGGCCATTATACAATACATTAAACACCCGCCTCAAATCAAAGAAAGAATGCCTCCCACGAATAAAACCAGTTTGGTCCATTGATATGATTGAAGGGAATACGTCTTCCAGCCGTCGTGCGAGCACTTTTGAAAGTATTTGATCATCTGCATTAAGTCGACTTATTGGGCGGTATGATCCACAGAATAACGGAGTTTTCCCTTTCTTTAATGGTAAAGATATAGTGGCCTGGGACATGGTATGTGGAAGAGAACCTTGATCCAATGATTCAGTAGAAACCTCAACCAGCAGCAAAGCTAGTTTGTCCCAAAATATTTGATAAAATTCAGCTGGAAAACCATCCGGTCCTGGGCTCTTGCCAGATTGGAGGGATTTTACTGCCATTTCAAGTTCTACCATTGTAATTGCTGATTCCCATTTTTGAGATAAGTTTGAATGGAGAGTAGGAATAATAAGTTGATCACAAAAAGCATCTAATTCAGTTCTTGTAGGGTTGACCTCAGATGTGTCGAGAGATTTGTCAAATTCTTTGAAACTATTGTTCATTTCTGTGGTCTCCCAAGTTACCCCTGATTTTGTTTGAATTTGAGGAATTAATTGTGAAGATGTGATGTGACGGAGTCTATGGGCCAATAGTTTCCTCTGTTTGGCACCGTGTTCATGAAACGTTGATCGAGACTGGAGCAGTTGCTTGATAACGCACTGTGTCATCAGTGAGTCACACTCGGCTTGTAAGATCCTTCGCTTTTTATACAAGTCAGGTGATTTTGATATTGAAAATTCTTGATCTAGCTGCATTATTTGTTGTGTTAGTTGATTCAAACTGTGTTTCCATGTCTTTTTTTGTGTGTCTCAAAGGATATCATTTCACCACGTATATACGCTTTCATAGTCTCCCAAAGTAAGGAAGGAGAAATACCAAGGGTCCTGTTCAGTTGTAGACAGAGATCTATGCGATTTGATATCAATTCAACAAATTCTTTTTCTAGCAGCAGCTGAGGATTGAAACGCCAAGCGGTGCGTACTCTCAGCATTTTTTAACATATATATTCATGGATAAACATGCATGATCTGATCGAACTATTGGTTCATATTTGCATTCTGACATTACATTTAAGAGACGCTTATGGACTAAGAAACAATCTATTCGGGTGTATGTATGATGGACAGGTGAAAACAAAGAAAACTGTCTTTTTAAAGGATTGAAACTGTCATGGCTCCGCTTCCAGGCTCCGAGTCCTGGTTTTGCTTTTCTCCCTCTGTTCCTTTGGCACACGGCTGGAGCCGATTAACCCCTGACGAACTGTCTTCAAAAACACCTGGGCTCCAGCAACGTGTGCCAGATCGTTGTCTTTGTTTCCTGCCAGTTCTCCTAGTCCCTGTGATGTTTCCTCTGATTCCTGTGATTTTGGACTCCTCTCGTTCCCCCGTGGTAACTCCTGGTTCTCGTGTCTCTTCCTGTGTTCGGCTTTTAGTTCTGTTTGCTAACTAGTTCGTTTAACTCGTGGCTCTCTTTGTTTTCATTCTCTTATTCTGTGCGCTTGCTAGTTCTTTTGTTACATTGTTTAACCCTGCTGCCTTGAGTTAGTGTTTTTGGTTTCTTGCTGTTTGCCGTGTTTCTTGGTTTCTTTTGTAGTTTATTCTCGGTTTCTTTTGTGATTTATGTTCATTTAACTCCCGGTTCGGTGACGCTTTCTGTTCTGCTTTAGTTTGTTTAATTATTAAATATTATTTATAATTCCCTCCTGCCTCCTGTGCCTATAACCACTTGCACTTGGGTCCTACACCACGTCCTCTGTACGTGGCTTTAGCTCCCTCGTCCCTTCGTCTCGTGACAGAAAGTGCGCCAAGGATCTATCATTCCAAATTCTTCCATGAAACTGCTCATTATTTTGGCTGATTTAGAGATTGAAGGTGGACTACTGGATGATCTATCCAGACGAGGATCGATCCAACAGTTAAAATCACCTCCTAAAATCTAATTGAATGAGTTAAGATCAGGCAAGAGTGAAAAAAAATGTCGTCGTCCCAGTTGGGTGCATAAACATTTGCCAAGATGAGTTGAATGTCATATATTTTCCCATTAGCCATTAAATATCTAGCAGAGGGATCTGTGATCGTTTTGGAATGAATGAAGTGAAGAGACTTGTGCAGCATTATTGCTAGACCCCGAGCGCGACTTGAAAAGCCTCTCCTCGACTTGACCTTATCCAAGTCCCTCAGGTGGCTTTCTTGCAAATAGACAATATTGGCATTTACATGCTGTAAATAATGTCAAACTTTGCTACGTTTGATTGGGTTGTTTAAGCCCCTGCAATTCAAACTTGTCAACTTAATATCACAACCTGAGCTCATGGAATAACCACATTTGTAACAATGCTATTCCTATTTTGCCCCAACGTTCAAAAACGAGCCAAGTCAAATGTACCCTTCCTAACCCCAACACAAGAGAACCAAACTCACACAACCAAACCCCTGCACCCCCCCCTCCCCTGGCAGAAGCATCCAAGATACGTGCCCACTGAACCCACCCAACAAAACCTCAACACACCTTCATCAGTGGATCAAAACCTACTTCTGCTGAACCCTGGGGATGAAATAAATGTCCACAATACCTCATAGAACCCGAACTGTACAGTGGACGCCAATATGATCTATTGAAACTGTGCCAAATGATAACAAAAGAAAACAAACAACGTCAAGTGTCGAATTCGATTATCAGGAACTTATTGTTATAGCAATCTGTAGAAAAATAGCAATTGGAAACAGTTGCTAACGTGTAGTTGGAGAGCTGGGCGCTGGGGATTTGGTTCCAAGTTTGCTCTTGACGAAGTCCATTGCAAAGTTTGGGTTGTCCAACTTCTTCACCCGACCGTCAGGTCGTGTGATATGTAAATATGTAAACCGTATATCTGGATGTCTACGAAGTTCACGCTTCACAGGACTGAAAGCCGCACGCTGCTTGGCCACCGCCGACGTAAAGTCCGGGAAAATATGGATCCTCTTCTCTCTGAACATCAAAGGTGAAGCTTCACTCGCACTTTGTAGAATCAGATTCCTGTCTTGGAATCGGTTCATCCGAACAATAAGGAGGTTCGTCATGTTTCGGCTTGGCACGCAACGCGCGGTGAGCCCGGTCTGAAAGCGGCTCCGTCTCCAGCCCAAGCAACTCCTGTAGTAGACTGGCGATGAAATCAGTCGGGCGAGGTCCTTCTGTCCCTTCAGGCAATCCAAGGAGTCTGATATTGTTCCACCTGGAGCGCGCCTCCAAGTCCTCACATGTCTTTTTCAGTGATTCGACGTTGTCTGCCAATGAAGTCACCTGAGCCTGGAGCTCCGCCAGCTTGTTATCATGCTCATTAGCACACCTCTCCAGTTCGCCGACAGTGCTCTTTTGTGTCATGAGCTTCTCCTCAAAAGATTTCACCGCTGACTTGACTTCTCTTTTAACAGTGATGGTTTCAAATTTCGAAATGATTTCGGACCGCATATCTTGCATCGTGGTTTTTATGCTTGGTAGCATAGCCGCATTAGCATCCAACTTTTCCGGTGACTCCGGTTCAGGCGATTGACCAGTTTTTTGGCGAGCTGACCGAGACGTTGACATGATGAGTGTTGAAAAACAGAATCCCAACACTGAGGCACAGCCAAAATTCCACTTCCAAGGTATTATTAAACGTATATTTTGTTCATCCCCGAGGAACCGCCATGAAACACGTCCTACATAGTCGAGCTCACGAGCGCCCCCCGCATTAACTGTATTTAAACCTTATTTTATATCAATCACTACATTTGACTTGTATTCAACAATTGGGATATTTGAACAAGATTTTGTTTTGTTTGATGAATCGTCCAAAGGAAACTGTTGTGATGGTCACCTTGTTTATTTGTTCATCTTACAGCCTGTTAGTCCTTCTTCTTGTTTATTTCTTTTTCTCTATCGACACCTAGTGGTCATTTTACAAACATCACTGATTGTCACAGATTTCAGATGAAATAATTGGATCTTTCTGTGCAATTTGCACGCAGTTTTCTATCTTGCCAACGAGGTCTCAGTGGTTCATTTGACGAGACAAACGTCTTTTTCATTGAATCACAACTTTTCTGAGGATTACATTTTATTAAGAAAACATGAAAACACACCAACATTCTTTATAAATGACTAAACTTATTTTATATACAAAACATGAAAACACACCATTATTAACAAATGGCCGAACAGTTCACCAGACAAAACAGACCTTCATCTACTCACCATTATCTGCAACACATTCACTCTCAGGTCTCTCTGATCACGACATTCATTCATTCATAAAGGTTTCCATGTGGTCACAAACGAACATGAAAGGCTCCCTGGCATCAGTGCCATCTCCATTGTCCTCCAGCAGACGCCTCACAGCCTCCTCCTGCTCCTGCTCTGTCATACCATGGAATGCGGGCACCCTCCCTCCACTGACTCTTGAAGACACCTGGGTTTTCATCTCTCCACTGCACAGCCAGGGAGAGATCCTGCACGCTTGTCGACTGATCCTGCAGCAAGGTCAAATAGCACATATTGCCATCACCCCAAAACACAAGATACTATTGCGAGTACTGGTGTTATTCAAGTGCAGGGAAAACCAAAAGTGGATTGTTCCAGGCCCTTCAGCCGAAGAAGAGGCTCAAGTCCACCATGGAGCAGTTCTTTAGCCTCCTGGGTCCAGAAGGCAAATCGCTGACCAGGCCTTTAGAATAATCCAATTCATTCATTATTTGATCAGGACAAGTCAAATGACTGACTGAAATGTGACCTTACCCTTCGATGGAGAACCTCTCCATTAGCTGCACACACCACCACTTGCGGACAGACACCGTGCCACTCTGAAGGACGCATTAAAATTGGATTCAAATGAAGAAGGTCATGTTTTGCTGACTGACACATGATTTAAACTCACCTCAGAAAAGTGAACTGGACGGTCGCTGCAAATGCAGAGAGCGTACTGTCAGATAAAAACAGCTGTTTACATTGAGAGAATGGATGAAGAAGCTGTTCCTGTGACGGGAGGTTCTGGTCTGGATGGACCGTAGCCTCCTGCCAGAGGGAAGAGGAACAAACAGTCCATGTCCAGGGTGAGAAGGGTCGAAGGCTCTGATCCCACCTGCACGTCTCTGGGTCCTGGAGACATACAGGTCCTGAAGAGGTGGCAGGCTGCAACCATCACCTTCTCAGCAGAACCTACGATGCGCTGCAGTCTGCTCTTGTCCCTGGAGGTGGCGCTGTTGTACCAGACAGTGATAGAGGAGGTGAGGATGGACTGGATGATGGCCGTGTAGAGCTCCACCAGCAACTTCGTTGGCAGTCGTAGTTTCCATAGCTGCCTCAGAAAGAACATTCTCTGCTGGCCCTTCCTGATGAGGGACCTGATGGTTGGTACTCAGTGATGGTGGTTCCCAGGAAGCAGAAGGAGTCCACAATAGGAATGGGTGAACCAGCCAACATGAGAGGGGACAGAGAAACTGTGACTCTCCTGAAGTCTATGACCATCTCCACTGTCTTCTGAGCGTTGAGCTCCAGGTTGCTGTGACTGCACCAGGACACCAGCCGCTCCACCTGCCTCCTGTAAGCCGACTCATCTCCATCTGAGATGAGCCCCATGATGGTGGTGTCATCCGCAAACTTGATCAGCTTCACGGACTGGTGGCTGGAGGTGCAGCAGTTAGTGTACAGGGAGAAGAGCCATGGAGAGAGAACACAGCCCTGAGGAGACCCCATGTTGAGGGTCCGAGTGTCAGAGACAGTCGTCCCCAGGCGCACACGCTGACTCCAGCTGGTCAGGAAGTCTGTCATCCACCTGCAGAGGGAGTCAGGCACGTCCAGCTGGCGAAGCTTGTCTTCAAGCAGAGCTGGAAGAATTGTATTAAAGGCAGAGCTGAAGTCCACAAACAGGATCCTGGCATAGGTTCCTGGGTAGTCCAGATGCTCCAGAACGAAATGAAGGGCCTGGTTCACTGCATGGTCCACAGATCTGTTGGCTCTGTAGGCAAACTGCAATGAGTCCAGGTGAGAAGCAGTGATGGACTTCAGGTGAGAGAGAAGCAGGCGCTCAAAGGACTTCATGAGCACAGACGTCAGTGCCACCGGTCTGTAGTCATTCAGTCCAGTGATCCTGGCCTTCTTGGGAACAGGGATGATAGATTGCCATCTTTGACAATAAGTTCCTTTGCAGGACGACTGGTGTCCAGTACATAGGACAACTAGAATGCAAGAGCACACCATGCCACGAGTGAAGATATTAGGATTTAGCTGATGAAATCTTTTTGCCATGGAAAACAGATGGAGATATCACTTGCCAGTTTATCCTGAAGAGGACCCAACTTCTGCTCCCATGTCTCTCCACATGAAGCGTAGAGATGATCATCCTGCTTGTCAGTCCAATATGGGTGGTCAGGCCAAAACGCTATCAGACGACTAAGAGCTAACAACAAAGAAAACATGAGTGGTGGACAAGGTTTTTGAGGTGAAAATGAAGAAGAAACTTGAAATAAAATTCCTACTCTCCAATCTCCTATATGGCCTGAGGCGCTTTATGTTGAGCATCCGGTGCTTCCCATCACTTTTTCTCACTGTTGCCACGCCTTTTGAAGAGATGCTGGTAACAGTGAAGGGACCCTCATGCTGACTGGACATGGCCGCTGAACGAAGCCCATCTTTGGGGCTTCCTGAGACGAGGACATCATCTCCAACATTGACTGTGCACACTCAAACAGACTTTTTCTTCTGTCTTTCCTGAGCCAGTTCAATGTTTTGAAGGACCTATCATGTGAAAATGGTATTAGTTTCTCATGAACAAGATTCTTTGTATCATGAATTGGACACACCTTCTCATTCAGGAGTCTTATCTTATCAACTGTGGTGTCCATGTCTTCCTCTGGACCTCCAACCTCCCATGAATCTCCATCTCACTTCAGGAAAGCGAGGATGTCGGTGAAACATGAGGAAAAACGGAGTGCACTTCGTGGAGGCCTGAAGACAAAGACATTATTATGATGATATTATTGTGATTTATGATCACTTCAGATAAAAAAACCCTAAAGACAAGATTGCTCGGACCTGTGAAGTTGTGTTAATGCCATACACGACTGCTGGAAGGTGGATGTCCCAGTCGTCGTGTGACTCGTTGACATATCGTCTCAGAGCCCGCTGGACACTCTGGTTTGTCCTCTCACCCTAAACAGTAAAGGAAAACAACATCTGAACTTAATGGGCCATACTTATCTAACTCACCCATCCACCCATCCATCCACCCATCCATCCATCCATCCATCCACCCACCCATCCATCCATCCATCCACCCATCCATCATCCATCCATCCACCCATCCATCCATCATCCATCCATCCACCCATCCATCCATCCATCCACCCATCCATCATCCATCCATCCACCCATCCATCCATCCATCCATCCACCCATCCATCATCCATCCATCCATCCATCCACCCATCCATCCATCCATCCATCCATCCATCCATCCATCCACCCACCCATCCACCTATCATCCATCCACCCATCCATCCATCCATCCATCCATCCATCCACCCATCCATCTATCATCCATCCATCCATCCATCCATCCACCCATCCATCTATCATCCATCCATCCATCCATCCACCCATCCACCCATCCATCCACCCATCCATCCACCCATCATCCATTCATCATCCATCCATCCATCCATCCATCCACCCATCCATCCATCCATCTCTTATCCATCCATCCACCCATCCACCCATCCATCCATCCATCCATCCATCCATCATCCATCCATCCACCCATCCACCCATCCACCCATCCATCCATCATCCATCCATCCATCCATCCATCCTCCACTGCTTATTGTCGGCTGGCGGGGGCAGGCCAAATGCTCATCTCCCGGGCAACATCCACCAGCTCCGACAAAACCCAAAAGACAGAAATAAACAATGCAAACAATGAAATCATGATTTGAACCCTTAATCTGAGATCATTGTTTCAAATTGTATATAAGAGAAATGTACAAACCACCTGTCCATTTGTCTGGGGGTGATAGATTTGATGTTCAAAATCCTGAAGATGCTGGAGTTTAGCTGTGGATTGTAATGAACAGTCATGATTATAAACAACAAGAGTCAATACTTGTCAAGACTTGTGTATTCTTTCATCCTGAACTCCTCTCCTTGATCCGTGATGGTTGTCCTGACCGTGCCGTAGGAATCCAGCTTGTTGACCACGGCAGAACACACCTCACCTGCACTCTTGCTGCACAGTGGCGGAGCAACAAGCCACTTGGTGTGGAGGTCTGTCATCGTCAGGATAGACTTCTGGCCTGGAGCAGTCTCAGGGAGAGAGAGGGCCAATGAGCTCCAAGCCAACCACAGCCCACGCTTCGTTAACCCAGCCCAATAACAGCAATTTATACATTCTGTGATCATTTTATTGCATTTCACTGAGCAAACATGTGATGCACCCCACCTTGATGGGATGCAACGTTGGTGTCTGTGTACTAATGGGATCATTGAGTTGGCATCGATGGCAGCACCTCAGCTGGTACAAAGAAGAGTAACCTTTACACAGCCTTATTTTCACTGAGATAGTTATTGTATCTGAGTACTGACCCAGTCACACACGTCCTCCTTTAAAGTTGACCAGTAATAACCAGCAACTACCTTGTCTCTGCTGGCTCTCACACCACGATGGTTTCCTGTCCCTGGACCATCGTGGCATTCGTGGAGGACAGAGCTCTTTTGCTCCTCAGTGAACACCACCAAACGAAGATATTGCCCATTAGTTCCAGTGTACAACATCCTGCCATCTTCCAAAAGAATCAGTTTAGTAACATTTAAACAGAAACATAACATGTGACATGCAGACACCTACAGACACAGACACACTGGTGTCTTTGTCCCTACTTTGACAATGTCTTTAATGTTCCTTTTGTTTGCATCTCTGCTGTTGACGTGAACATGCATCGATCTAGTTTTTAGATGTGAAGTACCAAGTGTCAATTATTCATAAATATGCCAGGTTTTTTTTTTTTGTAGTATTTTATTTTCCAGTTTTCAAAAATGCAAGACAGAACATACATATCCCACCAAATCCCCCGTAACAAAAAACAAACAAACAAAAGGGTGCACTCCATACACAAAAGAAAATATATATATGATCCTTTCAGGCGTTCATACATTATATTACAGAGAGAACATTACAGTCCAGAGGTGTCTGGAGTCATCCGTGCGATGTAATATACATTAAAAATGGCTGCCAAATCCGTTTAAACTTTTCAGTTCTACCTGCTAAAGCATAGCGAATATTCTCCATGTAAAGGGTATTTGAAAATTCCATCAGCCACATGTCAGAGCGAGGTGGAACTTCTTTATTCCAGTACTGCAGAATAGTCTTTTTTGCCAGAACCATGCGATATGAAACTGCCACTCTTTGATCATTAGTTAAATCTTCCATTTGTTGTGAGCTACCTCAAATGGCCGTTCCAGGGTTAGGAGATAAATCTCTACACAAAACCTCAGAGCAAATCTGAAATATTTCTTCCCAGTACTGAGTGAGTTTAGGGCAGAAAAATAACATATGACCTAAAGTTCCCTCAGACTGTTTGCATTTGATACATAACGGAGATGTGGATGGGTAAAATGAGTGAAGCTTCACTCTAGAGTCATGAAGCCTGTGTACGACCTTATATTGGATCAACTGGTGCCTTGAGTTTACTGAACAAGAGTGGATGTTGCCTAGGCATTTAGACCAACATTCTGCTGTCATTTCTCTTCCTATTTCACCTTCCCATAAGGCCCTGTGGTGTTCAGGACTCGGTGTCATAGAAGAGTCACATACGTTTACAAACAAAGATGCCAGGTGCTTTGGAGAAGCTTTGGTTATTATAATGGATTCAAGTTCTTCCAGGGGGGAGTAGACTTCAAAATGTGAAATATTATTTTGAACAAAACTCCTGATTTGTAAGTATCGAAAAAAATCTGATGTATGAAGTGGATACTTTTGCTGTAATTGGGCAAATGATGCAAAAACATGATCGATATACAGATCATTAATGGTGACTAGTCCTTTTCTTTTCCACACCCAAAAACCAGCATCTAGTTTTGAGGGAGGGAATAAATGATGATGACAAATTGGGGCCAAACTAGAAGTTTCAGGCAGCCGAGAGTTGTTTTTCATTTGTTTCCATAGCTTTAAAGAGTTTTTAACAATAAAGCCAAGCTCTTTCTGGGCTTTGGTCTTCCCTCCTTTCATATGTAGCAAGGCTGGGAGGGAAGTATCTATTCCATTTTGCTCAATAGCAACCCAAGGTGGAGTGATGTCCTTGACATCACCAGGAAATGCATTGTTCCAATAAATAAGAGCGTGAGCGTTTGCTGCCCAGCAGTAGTGTTGGAATACAGGAAGAGCCAGGCCGCCGAGTTTTTTACATTTACAAATATGTTTCTCACCTATTCGATGACTTTTGGAACCCCAAACAAAAGCCAATATAATCGAATCCAAAGTTTGGAAGAATGTTTTGGGAACGAAAATTGGCACATTTTGAAATCCATAAAGGAACCGAGGCAATGTGACCATTTTTATAGCATTGACTCTGCCGATCATTGACATTGGGAGTGTTTGCCAGTATTCTATATTATTTCGCAGTTGGTTGACTACTTTTACACAGTTGAAATCATACAAACAATCTGACTGTTTACTCACAGTAATTCCCAGATATTTTATTTGGTCAGTTATCTGGACTGGTAGCACCATTGCCCAGAGGCATTAATTCACATTTCTGCCAGTTCACTGTGTATCCAGACATATTTCCAACTCTTTCAATGAGATCTAGCAGCGCTGGGATAGATTCTTCAATTTGTGCTAGAAACAATATAATGTCATCAGCGTACAAAGCTATGTGGTGATCCATTTTTCCCAGATGTATCGGGGTAATATACCGGCTGTGTCTAATACTAATTGCCAATGGTTCAATGCACAAAGCGAATAATAGAGGGCTCAATGGGCATCCCTGGCGAACTCCACGCTGAAGATTAAATGACATAGATGGGTCCCAGTTGGTTATAACTGCTGCAGTCGGGGACAAATATAGCATCTCAACCCAAGAAGCAAAACTCTCGCCTGAGCCAAGTTTTTAATGGTTGATCGAAAGCTTTGTGTGCATCAAGTGCAAGGATGGCAGACTTTGAATCTTTGCTCCATTTATGATTAACAATATTTAATAGTCTGCGTACATTAAAAAATGAAAATCTCCTGGGAATCAAACCCGTCTGGTCAAGGTGTATTATAGTGGATATGTGTTCATTTAACCTAGGAGCTAAAATCTTCCTAAATATTTTGAGATCACAATTTAAAAGCGAAATTGGTCGATATGATGAAGGATCAGTTTCAACTTTGTCTTTTTTTAGCAGCAAGGATATATTGGCATCATAGAAAGGACGTGGTAATCTTTTGTTTTTCATTGATTCTTGAAACATTCTGAGCAACAAGGGAGCCACCTCCTCCGCATATGCTTTCTAAAACTCAACACAATACCCATCCGGCCCACTTGACTTGCCATTTGGAAATTCTTTTATTGCGTTCAGGACCTCCTGTAATGATATTTCAGCAGTGAGTTTCTCCCGTGCCTCATCTTGTAATTGTGGAAGAGGAATTGAACTTATTTCTGTTTCAGTGACTATGTTTTGGGAGGTGTATAGATCTGAGTAGAATCTCTTCAAACAATCATTGATCTCCTGATGGTCAGTGATGATGGTGCCCTCAGGTGATGAAAGTTGAAGTATTGCTCTACTGGCTTGCCTTCCTCTCAACTGCCGAGCAAGTAAAGATGTGGGTTTGTCCCCCAATTCAAAGTGTTTATGTTTGATTTTTAAAAGCATCGTGTGAACCTGATCAGTAAGAATAGTGTTATATTCATGCCTGAGCTTGACAATAGTTTTGAGTGTTGCTGTAGATGGATTTTCTCCATATTGTATCTCAGCTTTTGTCATTTCTTGATCAATTTCAACTAACCTGGCTCTTCTTTGCTTTGTTTTCATGGCTTCATCAGATATCACAGTCCCTCCAATAACCACTTGAAAAGCTTCCCACAATGTTGAATCAGAAACATCCCCCTTGTCGTTCAGCTTAATAGAATCATTGATCTGCTTTGCACAGATGTCTAAAAACTCTTCCTTCTTGAGTAGATTAGGGTTCAAACGCCAATTGTATTGTGCTTTCTTCAAACCAAAATCGACGCTTATCATAACTGGGCTATGATCTGAAATGAGTATGTTATAATATTTCGATGAGGAGACAGAGTCAATCAAAAAATAATCGATCCGTGTGTAGGTTTTGTGAACAGAGGAAAAAAAAGAATCATCTCTCTGAGTGGGATGTTGAATCCTCCAGATATCAATCAGATTCATGGACTTCTTTAAATGATTTAAAACGATTGTGGAGTCAAGTGGGCTTTTTGAATGTGTGGAGGACCTGTCCAGTGTTGTATCCAAGACACAATTGAAATCAGCCCCTGAAATCAAAGTTGTTTTTGATATGTCAGGAATACGTTTGAAAATGCTCCGAAAAAACCCAGGGTTATCGAAATTGGGAGCATAGATATTCAATAATGTCACATGACACACGTCAAAATGGTGCCTGTCACGATTACAAAGCGACCATTTGGGTCTGTTTGGGTCGATATATGATTGAAGGGAACATTCGTTCCCATTAATATTGCCACACCGCGTGCTTTCGCAGAGCATGTTGATTGATACGTTTGCCTTACCCATCCACATCTCAGTTTCAAAACTGCTGTCTGCTTAATATGTGTCTCTTGTAGAAATATTAGATCCGTGTGCAGACTGTGGAGATGAGCGAACACCTTGGCCCTTTTAACAGGGTTATTTAGAGCCTTCACATTCCAAGAACATATATTCATGTTTTTACCAATGACATTACTAGAACCACCCCTGTTGTCAATTATTCAACTTATTGGATCTCACTGCACAAGAATTCAATGGAGTGCAACAAAAAAAGAACACAAGAGAAACTCAACTGTACCCCAAATCCCCTGGTCCCCTGCCCCCTAGAGAACTGAGACAGGTGAAACCCCCATCAGGATGGACATGCTGGGTCATGGACCCGAACATGGCTCTGGTGAACGATCCGAAAAAGAGCTGCACATGAGACAAAGGCCCAACACCACACTGACATTTCCATCAAAATATAAAATAACTGAAGAAAAAAACTAAAAGATTAAATCACCTTATAATGAGTACTAGCATCGGCTAAAAACCTTACTGCCTTAAACAATGTTAAAAATAAATGTTACTTCTTTTTGTGGTTACTATCAACATTCATGTATACACACACGCACCCTCACACACACCGATACACACACAACACCAAGTTTGCTCATGACGGTAAACTTAAACAACAAACAAAAAAGTGCAAAAGTTGTGCAAAGAAAAGGTGTAGAAAAGACACGCTACCACGTCGTTTCAGTTTAGTCCGTTGCAGCACCAGCAGTATGGATGTGTTGATCAACATAAATCTCTGCATCGCGAGGCAAGTTGAATACTTTGGTCTCACCGCCGTGCGTCAAGATGAGGCGAGCAGGGAATAAAGATCCGTTTGGCACACCAGCCTGGCGCAGCTTCTGCCTCACCTTGTCAAACTCCTTCCGATCCTTCATCACATCAGCGGCGAAATCTTCTTCATCTTCTTCCCCTCGTGGTCAAGCGCTCCTCTGGTCCGGACAACCTGGATCATCCTCTCCTTTACTGAGTCGTGGTGGATTTTGGCGATCATCATTCGTGGTCTGTTAGACGGCGCTCCAACACGGTGTGCGCGGTCCACTTTAATTCCGTCGGGAAAGTGCTCCGCTCCACCGCAGTAGTTTCGGTAGGAAATCCGCAACAAACGAAGGAGGCGCGCCTTTCTCAATCTTCTCTGGGAGACCAATTATCTTGATGTTTTGCCGCCGTGAACGTCCCTCCAAGTCACACAGTTTGGCACTTAGAATCCTGTTCTGTTTGGTCAACTGTTCACAGCACTTCTCCAACTCCGTGACGCGCCCGTCATGCTCCTCTCGTGTCGCTTCCAGGCTTACAATGCGAGACGTGTTCGCTGCTCAGGCAGTTTTCATACCTTCGAGAGAGGCCTCCAGGTCATCGAGCCTTCCGTCCATGGAGTGTTCCATGCGCTTGATAGGCTCCAGTACGAGCGAAGGAGGGCCTGAAGCCTCAGGTGTTCCCTCGTGACTCCACGAGCTAGGCGAGCTAACGCTAGTTAGCTCGGTCGGTTGACCCTCGTCTTCGCTTTCAGAGCGAGTTGCTGCAACCTTCTGTGACTTGTTCTTGCTTTTTGTCATATTGTCAGCCTCTTCAAAGCGTTTTCTGTCGTCGAGGTGATGATGGAAATAGTTTTCAACAGTTTATATAAGTCAGCGTGGAGGAGCCACAAAAAATACGACCTACTCCATCAGGTGCTCACCAGCGCCCCCGCCTGTTTTTTTTATTAAATACAGTTATTAACTGGAATTAACACGTCATTAATATAAGAATAATATGCCTCAATTTATTTTTGCACTGTATGTTATAGAACATAAAAGGTCATTAGAAATACGATTACTGACTAAAATGACGGCCAATGTTGCTGTTTCCTGTCAAGTGAGTTGATTTTTCATACCTTTCAATATAAAGCTGCGAGCAGCAAATCTTGTTTGTCCATCTTTGACCAGCTGGAGTCAAAGACGCCGGTCAAGAGAAACTCCCTGAAAGGCTTGAGGTCCTCAACATTCTTCATCTTTGGCGGCAGATGTGGAGCACAACCTGCTTCTCTCCATGATTCCATGAAGTCCACGTGGGTGCAGTGACGTAGGCAAGTGATGCTAACTCATCAGTTAGCATCACTTCATAAATTATGCGCATGTGGACAGGAAATGACGTCATAAAACGGAAGCAAAACGGGATGAAGAAGCAAAGAGGGCAGTGACAGCAGTGACAGGCAGGGTTGCCAGGTTGGGTGGTCTTCCGCTCAGGCCCGCCTCTGTAGAACACGCACGGCTGGACAACACCGCGCTCTGCGGATTCATTACATTTGGGCTGGTTTTCACAACCTCCAGCAGCTGTTTCGTGATTGGTTCATCAGCTGCCGGCCTTCAACGTTATTGGTCAGCGACGGTTTACAGTGAACCAATCAGAGCAGCGACTTTAACCATTCTACATGACCGAGCTCAGTTAGCGTGAAAGCTTTTTTTTTTTTTTTTTCCACAAAAATAAAATAAAATGAACATGAACATAGAAAGCCGTAAATTCATATAATATGAAGTATAACACCAGTGAAACGATGGAGACAAAACAAAGCAAAAAATCAAAGAAAGAGTGTCACAAAACACTGGTGGGTTTTCATGAAAAAATATGGAGGGTTTTCACGGCGCGTCATCAAACCCGGCAGCCGCCATGTTGGAGATCCTCACTGCTCAGCACAGAGCGGTACCGAAGGCCATGCTGCAGCGTTTCCTTGTAAAGTGCTGAATTACGCTGGTGTTTTGGATTGTACGAATCGTTCCCATCGTGAGAAACATTTGGAATTTTATCCACTTCCAAAAGTGATGACAAACCAAGGAGAACAGTGCCAGTACTTGTAGGAAGAGAGGAGGAGCTTGTGGTTAGCGAAGCTGAAGCAGGACCTTGGAGGCCAAACTGTGGATTAAAAAAGAAAAAGTGCAGCCTAAATGACTGTTCATTTGCATTGTATTGCCGTGGAAGACTTTTATCAGAACATGTTTATTGATGCCAACCCACACAGTTTTCAGAACGTTCCCTGAAAAAGCTATTTCTCTCTCTCTCTCACACACAGTCATCAAAATGTTTAAATACGTCACATTCTCATATGAGGTGACTCGGTATAACAGTTCCCTGACTCGTCCGCACACCACGCACGACGAGCCTTTCTGAGGTTTTCCATCTCACTCCAGTCACAGCCTATGGGGGTGTTGACAAAGAGGAGCTCCAACATGGCGGCTCCTGGGCTGGATGACGCGGCCATGACGCGCAGTGAAAACCCTCTCTATATAGATATAGTGTTGGTACCATGTTTGGTCCACGTGTGACCCCGGGTGTCTCCTGTGTCTATGAGAACGATTGATCTAAAAGGTAAACCTCGACCAGAGTGGCGTCCTTGCTCCTTCGTCATACATCGTCACACTTCATGGTGGCAGCGGTAAACACCTGAGAGAAGCCAGGACAGAGCCAAAGGACTGTCTGGGGATAATGGCTGTGGTCATTCAAGCAAGGTGAATCCGAAGCGGAGGACTTGCCGCACCATGGCGTCGCATCTCCCGATGATCAACTGGTCCGACCCGGATGGGTGCGAGGCTGCTTCACTATTGAAACAAAAAAGGTGTCTGTATTTAGAAGAGAAGAAATAACAGACACTGCCAAACAAAGGAGACCCATCTGTCGTGGCATTGGACATGAAGACTCGACGCAAGTGGCCTCAGTGAACACGAGCAAAAATGATCAATTGTGGGAGTATTGCGAAGGTCAGCTAAAGCTGAACGTGAACTTCAGAATTCACGGACCACACTTGATGCAATACAGACAGAGGTCGGGTGAGGGCATCCATGACTCTGTGACCAGAGCCAGAAGTCAGGCATCATCACCGCACACCTCATGATGCTCTGAGCAATGACTCGTACAGCAAACCCAAAGCTGATGTGCTGGCAGAAGGTGGACATATGAAGCCTTGTCTGCAGGGTATGAGCCACTGCAGAAGTTGAAGATGCCACACAGTGAGAAAAGACAGGCATTTGAAAGAGGACGCACGTGTGGGAGTCGTGGAACCAAACACAAACCACGTCAATGTCCTGCTGAGAATGATGAGCGTTCAGCGTGTGGCACTAAAGGTCCTGGGGCAAGGTGCTGCAAGAAGACCAACAGACCAAGACAGCACATGAACATGCAGCAGAACGGAGGAGTCGCTCAAGACCACCACCTAACAGGCAACACCAAGAAAAACCAAGAAGGGAGTCTCATGCTGATCCCATTGAAGATGAAGATGCTAAAGGAACACGCACATTTCCAAAACAAACCACAGCAATAATACATTTCTCTCCTGAGAAACAGGATGTTCTGCCAAAGACCACGGACTCAGTGCAGTGACAGAACTTATACACAGAGAGTTTCCACAGAGATAAACTTGCAGTGGAAGCTGGAGTGATGCTCTGCTCGGAGCTTCGATGACTCGATGGTGGTCTGCTGGGCAGGAAGAGACTGAAGCAGCTGGTCAGGAGCTCTGTCCTGGGCTGTGCTCTGGACTCTGTGGAGGAGGTGAGTGAGAGGAGCGTGTTGGCCAAGCTCACCTCCATCATGGACAACAGCTCTCACCCACTGAATCAGAGCCCAGAGGATCTGAGCAGCTCAACCTCAGTGCAGGAAGGAGCACCACCACAGGTCCTTCATCCCGACTGTGTAGAGCCGACCGTCGTCATGGATACATCCTTTGCACCAACAACTCAAGAGATGCTGTGACGGTGAATTCCTCCTTTGTGAGATCGTCCCGTCCCGTCCCGTCCCGTCCCGTCTTACAAGTGAAAGTGCACATGACGTCTCGTCATAGCAGAAGCTTCAGCAATGATGAGCGTCTTCTTGAAGCGTGTTTGACTGACGTGAGATGGTGATAAACCTCTGTCAGTGGAGGACTCTGTGGAGGACCTGGGGCCCCGACTTTGAGGAGCAGATGAACTGTCCCATATTGCAGCGTCTTCAACTGGTGTGCTGCGACACACGAGTGAGAGAGGGTGAGGTGAGCCAGGGGAATGATGGCTTCATTCCTCAGCAGCAGGAGCAGTTCCAACAACGTTCATGTTGCATCACAAATGCACAGCTCCCATGAGCTCGCAGCCTCAGCAGCAGCGGAGGAGACGTCTCATGTCCTCTGAGGACCGACAGCCTTGAGTGAACCGACCCTCCGTATGGAACATCTGTCTGCATCATGTTGACGCTCCCTGCCCTCTTTGCCTTTCTGTCCCAGTGCTTTCCCTCCATCAGAGCTGCTTCTTCACACCTTCACGCACCACTCACACCCTTCTACACAACCTTCCCCACTCCAGTGGCATGGTTCTGAGCCTCTGCTGGACCTCCTCTGCAGAGGAGCTTCAAAGCCACGCCCACCTCCAGTGTCACTGCGCTCAAACTTGGGACTGCACCCATCCCACGCCAGTGTTGAAAGTCAACTGAGCCACAGTAAGTGGAGTCAGCTGAGCTCTCTGTGCTGTGGGGCGACACTAGTCTTGCTCTGTGTGAAAATGACAGAGTTGATATTTATTGGACCAAAGTGTTTCCCAAATGTCGCCTGCTCTGCTGCTGCAGCGCTTCGTATCAGCAAGGATTCTGTTTCTAGCAGAGAACGTTGGAGCGGAGAGGAACTAACAGACCAGTGGGAAGTGACTTGAGCCGCTTTTACTTTGTCCCTTGATCCCTGTTTTCTTTCCTTCCCTCCTTCCTTCCTGTTGTCATCTTCTCATCACCCGAGTGTAAAGCCACCTGGACTCAGCAACGTGAGCCAGATGGACTCCAATTGTTCGTTCATTGGCTGCGTCCGCTTGCTCTCTCTCCCCGTCCATTGACTGATCTTTGGTTCACCCTTTCTAAACCCTGGTGCTCTGGCTTCTGTGTTTGGCCTTTCCTTGGTCTCTCTGCTCCCCGCAGCTTCCTGGTTTTCTCCTTGTTATTGCTTCTCCTGACCTGTGAGTTCGTTCTGACCACCTTGATAGTTTTTGTGTTTTATTGCTCATTGTGTTTGTCCTCTCTCTTTACAGACTCTGCTCCCATTCGTTTCTCCCAGTTCGGTGACGCTTCTGTTTTATTTCTGAAATGGCTGTATTTTGACCCGCTGTCTGACTCCAGTGACTCCTGCATTGCTGCTATTGGGTTCCGCTCCGCGTCTCAAACAACAGCAGTGACATTAAAACAGGAAGACGTCTTCCTAAAACAGCATGTGCCTGTGAGAGCCAAAGAGAAACCACAGCCTGGGCCGCAGCGCCGCGCTGCATGAAAGCCAGACCAAAGCAAGGCACCTGGGCGCTGGAGTGTGGACGACTTTAGTTCATGATCCTGGTTTGAATGGTACTTTTGACACAGGAAAGCCTCAACAGGATCCACCCGTGTATCTGTCCCACGAGGCTCCAGACGGTCGTCCGCTCAGCTGATGTAGAACCTGCTGCGTCTCCACTGTGAGAGAAACACGGACCCAGACGCAGCAGCGCCAGGAGACTCATGATGGCAGCACATGTTTCACTCCAGTCAACCTTTCACAGCAGCATCCGCAGTTACAGAGACTCGCTGAGGAGCCCACAGTGTCACGTGACCTACACTCCTGAGTTTCACACCACGATCTCCTCCTCACTGGTGTGGGGCATTTTGGATGATTCATCATCCGTGTGTCCAGAACACGGGCTCCTCACGTGTCCACATCAAAGGGTTCAAGTCATGGACACGACTGAAGGCTTCAGAGAAGAAGTGGCATGAAAGCGTCATGGAAAACAAGAGCAAAAGCTGGACATCTGAGCTGTTTGGGGCGTTGAAGACAGAAGTGTTTCCACAGATGAAGAGCTTCTGTGAGGGTGGAGGCTTCTTCTCTGACTGCTGTTGAGGAGTCTTCCTCCGTGCTGCTCTCCACTGAGACTCTGCCTCAGACGAGCAGGAAACTCTCCATGATGACGGCAGCGGCTGCTGAGACTCGGAGTCAGTCTTGACAAATACCATATTTATTAATACAGCACTTCAAAAACAACACAAGAAGTGCTGTGCAACTGTAAAATCAGGATAGAGCGTGCAGTAAAAGTGCCTTGTAAGAAGTGTTTTAACAGTGGACAGCGATGGTGCCTGTCTCACATGGGGAGGGAGGACATTCCACAGACTGAGAGAGCCTGGTCTCCTCTCATCTTAGGCTCAGTTTTAGGTACCTCCAGGAGCAGCTGCTCAGCTGACCTCAAGGATCTCAGGGGTTAAAAGCTCCACTAGGTACTGAGGGACAAGACCATTTCAAGCTTTTAAAACAAACAGAAGAACTTTCAAATCAATTGTAAAAGTCACAGCAGCCAGTGGAGAGAAGCCAAAATGGGGGTGAAATGAAAGAGAAGAAGGTCTGCTGCTCTGCCAGAGACTTGTGAGTCCAGCAGTTCTCATGGATCAATCACTCACTCACACTTCTTCAGGTCAGATCTTTAACCTCTCTGGTCCACAGAGTACCAGCCTGGAGGAAGAAAGAGAGAGAAGGATGAGAGCAGCTCCATGTGACTTCAGATGTTTCAGGACTATTATCTCCTGCTGCTCAGTGGACGGCTCTTTCATGACTGTTGATGACAACAAAGATGGATCTCTAAACAGCTGCTCAGTCTCTACTGTCTCCTTGGTGCTTCCACTGGTGTCCAGCAGGAGAACATGTCATGTGTTTGGATTCATGTGCTCAGTTCAGATGAAGAGTCTGAGCAGCCTCACACACCCACATCCTCTCTGTCTGCTCCTGGATCACATGTTCAGTCTGAAGCTCTTTGGAGCTCAGTCAGTCAGTTCTGCTGCTCTGTCCATACCTGAGAGTCTTCAGCCTCCAGTCTGGACTCCTCAGTCCAGCAGACAGCAGCTCCAGTCCTGCTCCTCCTGGATGGTTGAGGCTCAGGTCCAGCTCTCTCAGGTGGGAGGGGTTAGAGGTCAGAGCTGAGGCCAGAGAAGCACAGCCTCTCTCTGAGATCCTACACCCTCTCAGACTGTAATGAAGGAGAAACAGTGTTTTAGAAAACCATGAGAGCAGAAGAACCGTCCAGTGGTGGAGCAGAACTGAAGAGAGGAGATGATGTGTTCTGACCTGAGAGTCTCCAGGTGACAGTGTGGACTCTTCAGTCCAGCAGACAGCAGCTCCACTCCTGCATCCTTCAGGTCCCAGTTGTAGCTCAGGTCCAGTTGTGTCAGACTAGAGGACGGAGAGCTGAGGACTGAGGACAGAAGGGAACCACTTCTCTCTGACAGGAAACACCTGCTCAGGCTGTGAAAGAGACGAGTGTCATCAACAAGTGAGACTTTTTCAATCCTCTATTGTGACAAGACTTGAAAGACTTGATGTGAGGAGCCACTGAACTCTTTCCATTCAGAAGATCATCATCACATTATGGTTGGAATATTTGAAGCACTTTTATATCAGTCAGGATCAACTTGATCAAACATGTCTGAAACACTGCGACTGTTGTGAGGCCACAGTGTTTTTGAATCCTATTATTGGTCAAAAGAGCAACAAGAAGAAAGAAACATGGAGATGATGATGACAAAACATCTCAAAGTCAAACTCAGTGGACCCAACAGAGAAAAGAGCTCTGATGAAAAACAGTGTGATTCTGCTCCAATATCATGAACATGAGCTGCAGAGATGATGATTCTAGTGGAGCAGATGAACATTGTCCTCAATATCTTCAGTATCAAACCATAAATCCACTGGAGGAATGTGTGAAGCAGAAATGGAGACTTGAGAGAAACAAAGTCAAACTGTAGTGAAGCAGAAAACACCTGGACAAGAAGAGAAAACCAAGTGTTTTCTCAGCAACATGACAAACATCAGTCACTATGATGGACAAGAAAGAGACACTAAACTGTCCATGTTGCTTCAGAAAGACTTCAGAAAAGTGGATCAATTCTTTTGAAGAATCAGAAAATGAGGACGTGAATTTCTGAGCCAAAGATGAAGTGAAATGCAGACATGGAAGTGTAACATCAGAAGAATCACTGACGTGTCTCTGAATGTGTCTCCAGATCAATAAACACTGATCAACATGTCTGACCTGAGAGTCTCCAGGTGACAGTGTGGACTCTTCAGTCCAGCAGACAGCAGCTCCACTCCTGCATCCTTCAGGTCCCTGTTGTCACTCAGGTGCAGTTGTGTCAGACTAGAGGACGGAGAGCTGAGGACTGAGGACAGAAGGGAACCACTTCTCTCTGACAGCCAACACCTGCTCAGTCTGAATAAAATGAAGAAGGAAATCAAACGTTCATGTCCAGTTCACATGAGGGCTGTAACCAGATCAGATTTGTGCTGGAGGATTATCGAGGTCAAAACCCGTCACGCTAACGATATGATCACCACATGGAGCAGACTGTAAAGAACACTTCCTTTCCCTGCTCACACAACTCACTCTCTCTGCTCCAAAATCTCCAGCCTTCTGAATAGAAAGCTTGGATTCTCCCCCCTTTCCAAGCTCCATGAGCTCAGCATTGTTTTGGAGTGGAACAGTGTCTCCTCGTGAGGAGTCTCTTCCCTGCGCCGCGTGACTCTCTGGGAGCTGCTGCAGGACTCGGAGGCAGCTTTGGAGCCAGACGGAGCCTCTGGGCCTCTCTGTTTCAACTCAACCAACCAACCTGTGGGAACCTGGAGCTGCTGCCAAGCTTTGGGGTGAAACGCTCTGGAGTCACAGAGCAGCGCTGCTCTGTGACTCCTGATCCAAACACTGTCCATCAAAGGCTTCCCTGACTGTCTGACACGAGTTGTGGGAGGATGAAGAACTGAGGCGCTGGATGGTGTTTGAACATCTGCCTCTCTGTCATTGAAAAGCAGCTTCACTCCCCGCTCTGTGCTGATGAGCAGGAGTGGTGTTCAGAAGCTGAGCGTGGATGAGGACATCAAACTTGGAGGAGAGGATGGAGGCTCACCACGGCAGGCGCCGTGCTTGTTGTCATCCATCAGGATCTCTGTCTAGTCCACACGCGCAAACTCATCACTGGCACCATGGCGGCACCAGTTCCCACCGTTACCAGGAGTCAGAGCTTCACTTTCCTGTTCCGGATCTCGGCTTCAGTCGGAGATGGAGCCGTTTACACCACATTGAGAATTCATTTCTTCATATCGCGAGGATCGTCAACAGCAGTAGAACGCAACAGCCCTAGTTCACATCGTCAGAGGTGTTTCAGGTTTCAGTGTTTGATCCACTTACAGAACTTTCTTTGAAGCTTGGACCACAGGCAGCAGCCTCTCAAGAGCCTCCTCTGAAGCAGAGTATTTCCTCAGGTCAAACAGGTCCAGATCTTCCTCTGAGGACAGTAAGATGAAGGCCAGGGTGGAGCACTGAGCAGGAGACAGTTTACGAGAGGAGAGACGTCCTGATCTCAGCTGCTGTTGGACCTCCTCCACTAGAGAAGTGTCCTTCACTTCACTCAGACAGTGGAACAGATTGATGATTCTCTCTGGAGACACTTTCTCACTTATCTTCTCCTTGATGAGCTCTGCTGTGTCCTGATGGGTCCAGGAGCTACTTCCTGTCTGTGTCAACAAACCTGGAAGGAGCCTCTGGCTGGTCTGCAGAGAAAGACCCAGAAGGAAGCGAAGGAACAGGTCCAGATGTCCATTTGGACTTTCTACAGCTTCATTTATTGCTGTCTGGTAGAATGGTTTGATGTGATGCTTGTTTCCTAATGTTTGCAGTGGATGGAGCAGGTTGACTCCAGAGTTGAAGAACTTCAGGTAGACGTGAAGAGCAGCCAGAAACTCCTGGAGACTCAGGTGGATGAAGCAGAAGACCTTCTCCTGGTACAGTCCTCTCTCCTCTCTGAAGATCTGTGTGAAGACTCCTGAGTAAAGTGCAGCAGCTGTGATGTCGATGCCACACTCTGTGAGGTCTGATTCATAGAAGATCAAGTTTCCTCTCTGCAGCTGCTCAAAAGCCAGTTTTCCCAGAGACTCCATCATCTTCCTGCTCTCAGGATCCCAAACTGGGTCGGTCCCAGCTCCTCCATGGTACTTGAGCTTCTTGACTTTGGCCTGAACCACCAGGAAGTGGATGTACATCTCAGTCAGGGTCTTGGGCAGCTCTCCGGTCTCTCTGCTCTTCAACATGTCCTCCAGAACTGTGGCAGTGATCCAGCAGAAGATGGGGATGTGACACATGATGTAGAGGCTTCGTGAGCTCCTGATGTGAGACATGACGGTGGTCTGCTCCTCATCTCTGAACCTCTTCCTGAAGTACTCCTCCTTCTGGAGGTCAGTGAACCCTCTGACCTCGGTCACCATGTCCACACACTCAGGAGGGATCTGATTGGCTGCTGCAGGTCGTGTGGTGATCCAGAGCTGAGCTGAGGGAAGCAGCTTCCCCCTGATGAGGTTGGTCAGCAGGACGTCTACTGAGGTGGACTCTGTAGCTGCTGTCAGGACCCGACTGTTGAAGTCCAGAGGGAGTCGACACTCGTCCAGACCGTCCAAGATGAACAGAACCTGGACTCCTTCAAAGCTGCTGAGTCCTGAGTCTTTGGCTTCAGGAAAGAAGAGATGAACAAGTTCCACCAAACTCAACTGCTTCTCTTTCAGCAGGTTCAGCTCTCTGAAGGTGAAAGGAAACACCAGCTGGAAGTTGTGGTGGGCTTTGTCTTCAGCCCAGTCCAGAGTCAGCTTCTGTGTCAGGAGGGTCTTCCCAATGCCAGCCACGCCCTTCGTCAGCAGGCTCCTGATTGGTGGCTCTGTGTCAGCTGAGGCTTTAAAGAGGTCTTCTGCTCTGATGGTAGTTCCTGGTCTGGTCTGCTGCCTGGTTGCTGCTTCGATCTGTCGGACCTCGTGCTCCTGGTTGACCTGCTCTGTGCCCCCCTCAGTGATGTAGAGCTCTGTGTAGATCTGATTCAGAGGGGCAGAGTTTCCTGCTCTAGCGACCCCCTCAGACACACTGTGGAACTTCTTCTGCAGGCTCCTCTTCAGTCGCCCTGCACACACTCCAGCGCCACTTCCTGAGTGAAGAGACAAGTCACATGATCAGAGGAGTCAAGCTGCCAGTGACTCTCTGACACAGGCAGAATCAGCATTTCTTGGCTCTGTCAAGGATTTCAGGACCATTTGGCATGACTCATCTGAAGAACAGCTCAGTGCACATCAATGAGGAGTTTCTGGGGAGTGAGGAAGAGGAGAGCTGAGCTACTGCCTGCGATGAGTGCAGCGTGGACGAGCTGCTGGCGACAGCTGAGGAGGAGGGACCAGTGGAATCACCTGGATCAACCACCCAAGTTCTAGTCTGTGATGACATGAATTCTGTTTGTCTTCGACTCGGCTTCATTGGCTGGAATTGGTTTCAGTCATGTGTCGCTCCATGTATCTCGCTGTGTCATGTTGTGTGATGTGTGTTTGTCGATGAAGAAACGAAGAACAAGTCATTCTAGAAGGTGAAGCTGGAGGAAGATCTTCAGCTTCAGATGCTGGTTCTTCTCCTTCAGACGGACTCATAGATCTGATGCACACATGTTCCACATCTTCATCATGTTGGAGGTGTTTGAATGTTCTTACTGCTCCACAGACGCTGGGCCAGATCCTCCTCCTCCATGTTCCTCAGCAGGTGAACTGTGATCTTCAGGAATTCTTCCCTGATGCTCCTCCACTGCTCCTCTTCCTCAGTCTCTGGAGGTTCTGGCTCATCTGGACTCAGAAGCCTCCAGACTCTGCTCACATAGCTGAGGAACTTCTCCTCCAGCCGCTGGAACAGAATCAGAACAGAAGAAAGTCAGATGATGGAGGAGCATCTCCAGAAGGTTTGAAGTTGGATCCAGCTGAAGAGACTCAACACAAGGAACCTCTCAGATGAGAACCTTGACTCATCCATGTTCATACCTGCCGTGCAGAGTCCGGATGTTGCTGACCACTGAGAAGCTCTGAGCTCTGATGGTCCTCTCTGAGGAGAAGAGATGAAGTCAGACAGTCAATAAGCTCTCGTCATGTTGAAGGTTCTCAACATCAGTGTGGAGACAATCAGACTAGAAGGTTACACCCAGACCTCCAGACCGGACCACATTAAGACAAACATGAGCCTGGAGGAACATCATCTCACCTCTCCTCCGGAGACTCTTCAGCTTTGAAGTTAATCCCGAGCTCCTTGGAGACATGACTCTTCAGAGAGTCACAGCAGAGTCCAGACTCTTCTGGTTCCTGATGGATCCTGATGGAAACACAACTCTGATCAACTCTCACGTCCTGTTATTCACCAGCTGACCACTAGGTGTCCTCACACTGCTGCAGCCGTCCCTCTCTGGACTACAACTGTGAACGCATGAACATTTGAGGGTCAGAATTGTGTCTGTCTGTGTCGCCTCCTGCTGGAGTGGTGAGTCACTACAGTGTATCGTGGACAGAAGTGATTGAAATGTGTGCAGGTGAGGACGTGGTCACTTTCCTGGTCAAGAGGAGACACACCTCTGTTTTCATGAGTCACTGTGTCCGTGTGGAGCTGAGAGTCTCACACTTGGACCTTCTCACCTCGGACCTGAAGACGCCGCTCCTCCTCTGAAGTCAATCCATCTCCACACGGAGCGATCACTCTTCAGAGACACACAGCTGGGTCCAGGTCCAGGTCCAGGTCCAGGTCCAGGTCCAGGTCCAGGTCCAGGTGCTTCTGGCTGCAGCTCAGATCTTCAACACAGAAGGTGCAGTGAGAATGAGGATGGAGGAGAGACAGGAGCTCTGACCTGGAGGACAGTCCTCATCTCACCTCTGAGCTCTGCTCCCAGCTCCTTTAGAGGGGGGGTCTCCCTCCTCTCTGCCCCGAGTCTCAGCAGAGGCGTCACCTTCACACAAACACAACATGAGATTCTCTTCCATCTTCTCTTCCCTGCTGGAAGTGACTCCATCCCTCTGTTCTCCACAGCTTCTCTGAGCTGGGGTCGCGGGGGCAGCACCAGAGCAAAGAAGCCCAGCCGTCTCTCTCTCTCTCCCCAGAAGCCTCCTCACTTCTGAGGGTTGAACACAACATGAAGGTTCCACTTCTGCAGAACAGGATCTGGCAGCTGAGTTTGCCTGTTCCTGTACTACGTCAGTGAGAAACAGAAGAGCACACACTGGACCTCCTGAGGTGTGTGTCGGCCTGGAGTCCTCACAGCAGAGACACTAGGACAGAAGTCAGCTCAGCTGTGCTGCACTTCAAACACCTTCATCATTGACTCACTGAGACTGAGACTGAGAGCAGAGCAGCTGCTGCTCTTCTCCACATGACGTCTGACTGTGGAGCCCTGACTGGAGCAAAGCTCCTAACTGGTAAATGTGTCGTCTGATCCAGTGACGTGTCCCTCCACCTGCAGCTGTGCAGCTTGACGATCACCTGTGTTTGTGAGCAGATGGACGAAGGTGTGAATCCACCTGCCACGTCTGTCTGACCGGATGTTTTCAGACACCTGACTGTAGCCTGGACACGTGTGCAGTGAGTTGTGTAGTTGTGTGGCTCTCCAGCTGAGACGAGACGGAGTCTGAACACCTGCTGTCTGTTGTCTACCTCAGTACTCCGGCCGAGCGCGTGACTCCACACTTACAACATCGCTTCACGTCACGTGACTTGAACAGAGGCGTCTCATTGGTCAGTGCCATTCAGTGGGTCCGATGAACAGAATCATCTTTCACTCTCACCACACTGTCAGTAGAGTGTTTTATGGAGCTGTTCAGTGCAACTGGGACCATAGAAGATGAAATACCGTTCAGATCAACTCAGATTTACGCAGCCCAGACCTGACAAGGCAAAAATACGGCAATAAAATCAAGTAAAACCTGCTGAGCAGATACTCATTGGAGGGAAGGAAGTACTCATTTGTGGGCACCAACAGGCGCACCTTCTCTGGCGCCATCATCAGCGCCTCAGTTGACTGTTCTGTTCCCTCAAATGAGTGTTTTGTTCCCTTTGGTGGCCACGACTGAATGTATTTTGGATTTCCCTGTGAGGCCCGAGGCTCCGTACAGAAGAACTGACCCCCTGTTTGTACATTTGTACGTCACAAGTGAAGTTTGCTGTGTTCACTCACTGTGTATTTTGATCAACCACTGACTGTCACTGCATCACATTCTGGGCAGAAAAGTGAGCGGGAAGAAGAGCACGTTCAAGCTGGACATCTCTTCCGTCTCCCTGTCAGTGCTGAGGCCAGCTGTTTTTCAGGGGCGTCGCCATGACTCACTGGGACGCTGAGGGTCAGAGGTCACCTGCTGCTGCTGCCACACCTGTCCACAGTCCAGGTTTATCACTCTGTATCACAGGCAGCAGAGTCGTAAACTCTGACTGTGTTGAGATGAGAGCAGCTGCACCTCTGCACTGACTTGACTGTTCACTTGACTTCACTTCCTGCTCTTTTCTTCTTTCACTCCATTCAACCAGTCGACACATTATCAGCTGAGTTTCCACCAGCACTGGAGAGTTAGTCTCTTCTCATTCATCCCTTCACCTCAGATCACACTCCTGATTCATCCCTTCACCTCAGGACCTCACTCCTGATTCATCCCTTCACCTCAGATCACACTCCTGATTCATCCCTTCACCTCAGATCACACTCCTGATTCATCCCTTCACCTCAGATCACACTCCTGATTCATCCCTTCACCTCAGGACCTCACTCCTGATTCATCCCTTCACCTCAGCACCTCACTCCTGATTCATCCCTTCACCTCAGATCACACTCCTGATTCATCCCTTCACCTCAGCACCTCACTCTTGATTCATCCCTTCACCTCAGATCACACTCCTGATTCATCCCTTCACCTCAGGACCTCACTCCTGATTCATCCCTTCACCTCAGATCACACTCCTGGTTCATCCCTTCACCTCAGCACCTCACTCCTGATTCATCCCTTCACCTCAGATCACACTCCTGATTCATCCCTTCACCTCAGATCACACTCCTGATTCAGCCCTTCACCTCAGATCACACTCCTGATTCATCCCTTCACCTCAGATCACACTCCTGATTCATCCCTTCACCTCAGGACCTCACTCCTGATTCATCCCTTCACCTCAGATCACACTGCTGATTCATCCCTTCACCTCAGGACCTCACTCCTGATTCATCCCTTCACCTCAGGACCTCACTCCTGATTCATCCCTTCACCTCAGATCACACTCCTGATTCATCCCTTCACCTCAGATCACACTCCTGATTCATCCCTTCACCTCAGGACCTCACTCCTGATTCATCCCTTCACCTCAGATCACACTCCTGATTCATCCCTTCACCTCAGATCACACTCCTGATTCATCCCTTCACCCTCTTGTGTGGCCAGTCAGAAGGTCACTGACCTGTGAGCAGCTCTCCTCTGGTCCGCAGACGTGTGTCGTCCATGTTTGCAGGTGAATCTTCTCAGGTGAAGCTCAGCTCCTTCTGATCCTGAAACACACTGTGACAGAGGAACACGCCTCCGTGAGGGAGGCGGGGCGAGAGGTGAGTGTGTGTTTTCCAGAGTCCAGTTCCAGCCATGTGGTGTGTCTGTGTGTGACTCCAGACTCCTCAGCTGCTGAAATGATCCAGACCACCAGGATGAACCCAAACCCACCTGGAGCCTCAAGACGTCTCAGTGTCACTCACACCTTTGGTCCAAAGTCCACTTGACACAGAGGAGAGAATCCAGGAGTGGTGAGCAGAGCGCCAACAGGCTTCAGTTCAGAGTTCACCTGCGCCGCACCTGTCCAAAGCTCAAGCTCACGTCAGGTCAACAGCACTTCCTGTGGTGGGGACTGCTGTGGATGCATCATGTCAGTTTTTCTGTATTGAAGTTCCTGCAACACAGTCACGCGTCACTGGTCTGCAGGTTCATCCTTCTTATTTAACATGTTTTCACTTTCTCCAACAGCAAATACACCAACGGTTACAATCTTTGGACACATTTACACAGACTGCAGCCAAACGCACACTGTACACGTGACACCATAAAGATAAACCACAGCCTCTCACACACCGTCCCACGTACACCGACAACACTAAGGTCCACTTTCATATAGTTCACCCCCACACTCACCTGCAACACAGTCACGCGTCACTGGTCTGCAGGTTCATCCTCACAACTGAGTGAGATGGACCTGCAGAGTCCACCCCAGCAGCCTTCAGCCGTCCCTGACATGCCTGACTGAATGTCTGCGCCTATTCCTGAATCTGTGCATGCATCCAAAAGCTCTTTTCATTTGACAAAATAATACAAAACGTTATAAAAATAAATCATAATAATTGAGGGGCCTCTACTTGTGAGTCCCACACAACACTGTTGACTTTTGAATTGTTTTCCCCTGAGTGTTTGTTCGATGGCCAAATCTTCAAATCTAGTCTGAGTTTTGTGTCAAAACTCATTTGTTCATTCACACATCATCTCTGTTCGTCGTGTTTTTGTCAGCTAAAAGTCACAACAGTTTGGTCCAAAACTCACTGTATTTGAGTCGTGTTTCAGTCAGAACATTTCACTCCTCCTTCTTCAGATGCTTCATTGTGTATTTATTCCAGGTGACTGGTGCTGCAGGCCTCCAACACTGACTAGAAACCTGGAGCCTCTTGAGTCCGAATGAATGAATGAATCCTCAATGCAAGGTTGCTCTTCGTGTTTCGACGCTTCACCCAACAGGTCCGTGACTTCCTGCTCCGGTGAGTGTTGTTGC
>NC_071334.1:528689-558689 GCF_027744825.2 Synchiropus splendidus | reverse complement strand
CCCACATGAGCCAAAGAGCAGAGTCCGGCCTCACTGACCAGGAAATCTTTAGATTGAAGAAACTGGTTTTAAAAGCAAAGAAAGAACTGTGTGAAGAAGAGAAAAATAACTATGGACTTTTTACATCAATTATTTGCTTGTACTCTCGTTTTTAACATCTCACACCACATCATGAATGGTTTCAAAGTGGGAGTTTTAAACACAAATGGAGCGAGAGAAATGAAAAAAAGAGCAAACATTTATGAGACGATGAAACTGAAAAAAATAGACGTCCTTTTACTTCAAGAAACGCACAGTGATTTTAGCAAGGAAGCAGACTGGAGGAGGGAGTGGGAAGGGGAAGCCATTTTAAGTCACAACACTTCTCTTAGTGGAGGAGGAGGCTTCCTCTTCTCCAGGGCTTTTAAACCCAACTCGCTGGAGGTCCAAAATGTCATCACGGGGAGGTTGCTCCTGATCAAAGCTCACTTCGACCATTTTAAGGCTGTTTTTATCAACGTCTACGCTCCAGCAACCGGTGCAGAGAGGAGGCAGTTTTTTATGAATGTTAGTGACGTTTTAAAAAACTGCAGTACGGAGGATTTTTTATTCTTGGGTGGGGATTTTAACTGCACAGAAAATGCGATCTCAGATCGAAATCATGCAGAACCTCACCCAGCCTCACAGCACGCCTTCAAGCAGCTGGTCCGCTCCCACGGCCTGGTGGACGTGTGGCGAAGGATGCACCCAGACTGCCGACAGTATACCTGCTCCCACCTCAGAGAGAGCCGGATCTCCTCAGCCAGACTCGATCGTATTTATTGTTTTAAACACCATTTTAATGTGTTTAACTCGTCCCGCATCTTACCTGCTGTTTTTACTGACCATTGCTTGCTTTTATGTGACGTTTTTATCAGAAATGTTTTACCAAGAAGCGCGTACTGGCATTTTAACTCTGCTTTAACCCATGATAAGAGTTTTAAAGAAGCATTTATTTATTTCTGGGACATTTTTAGACAACAAAAGAGTGACTTTACTCATCTTAGGCAGTGGTGGGACCATGGTAAGACATTAATAAAGTTGTTATGCCAGCAGCACACCCTAAATGTCACAGGTGACATCACCAGATCTATTCAAGATCTGGAGACCGATATAGTGGAGCTACAAAAGCAAGTTGAGGAATCCACAGGAAATCGAGGATACATTGAAAGCCTCAAAATCAAAAAGATGGCCTTAGCCAGCCTGTTAGACAGGAAAGTACAGGGTGCACTTGTCAGGTCCCGGTTCCAAACCATCAAGGAGATGGATGCTCCGACGAGCTTCTTCTTCGGCCTGGAGAGGAGGAACGGGCAGGGGAAAGTGATCCACGCACTCTTATCCGACACGGGCCAGGAACTCACGGAACCACGCCAGATTCGGGAGCGGGCGGTGAGTTTCTTCTGGTCACTGTACACCAGCGAGCATGCTCAGGGGCCCACACCACTGGAGGGGTTCTGTCAAGAACTGCCTCAGGTGTCGGTGGAGCAGAACTCCCACCTCGAGCGACCCCTCCGGATGGAGGAACTGGAAGCAGGGCGGGCTCCTGGCATAGATGGACTCACCGCCGAATTTTACAGGGCCTTCTGGGATGTCTTGGCACCAGACGTCCTGGAGGTCCTGAACGAGAGTCTGGCCTCTGGTTCCTTGCCAGTGTCCTGCAGGAGGGCAGTGCTCGCCCTTCTCCCGAAGAGGGGCAACCTGCAGGACATCAGGAACTGGCGGCCTGTGTCGGTGCTGTGTGTGGATTACAGACTCCTGTCCAAGGTCCTGGCCTCCAGGCTGGGGGGACTCATGGAGCATCTCGTCCACCGGGATCAGACATACAGTGTGGTGGACAATGTCCACCTCATTCGGGATGTTTTGGACATCTCCAGTTCACTGGGATTAGATACTGGTCTGATTTCCCTGGACCAGGAAAAAGCTTTTGACCGCGTTGAACACCAATTCCTCTGGAAAGTTCTGGAGAGTTTTGGGTTCAGCGCCGGTTTCATAGCTAAGATCAAGGTGTTGTATAGTGACATTGAGAGCGTCCTGAAGGTCAACGGCAGTCTGTGTGCTCCTTTTAGAGTGTGCAGAGGGGTCCGCCAGGGCTGCGCTCTGTCGGGGATGCTCTACGCACTCTCCCTCGAACCCCTCCTCCACAAGATACGCTCCAGCCTCCAAGGTGTGCTTTTACCAGGTTTTAATGAAGACATGGTTTTATCTGCGTACGCGGACGACCTCGTGGTTTTTATTAGAACTCAGAGGGATGCAGACCTTTTAGAAAAAATAGTCAAGGATTTTAACATAGCGTCGGCAGCGAGGGTCCACTGGAGCAAAAGCGAAGCCCTCGCTGTCGGCGAATGGCGTGGCGGTCTCCCGGTTCTCCCCCAAAATCTGCAGTGGGGCAGAGATGGTTTTAAATATTTAGGCATATTTTTAGGGAAGGAAAATATAGTCAAGAAGAACTGGGAGAACGTCACGGAAAAACTGGAAGACAAAATGCAGAAATGGAAATGGCTGCTCCCTCAGATGTCTTTTAGAGGCAGAGCGCTGGTTTTAAACAACTTGGTAGCATCCCAACTGTGGCACAAACTAGCCTGTGTAGACCCTCCCCCAGGGCTGCTGGCAGTCATACAGCGCAAAATGTTACATTTCTTTTGGGACGGTCTACACTGGGTGTCACAGGGGGTGCTGTTTTTAGCCAGAGAGGAGGGGGGACAGGGCCTCGTCCACCTGGCCAGTCGGGCTGCTACTTGTAGAATCCAGTTTTTACAGAGGTACCTGAGCGGCCCGGCAGATCTGGTGTGGAGAGGTGTGACCGGCTGCATCCTGAGGCGTGCCAATCACCTGGGGTTGGATGATGTTCTGTTTTTAACTGATTCTAAATGGCTAAATTTAACTGGGCTACCTCCTTTTTACAGAAGTGTTTTTAAATCATGGAATCTGTTTTATCAGAAAAGGTGTTCCTCAGCCGACTCTCTGCACTGGTTGCTCAAAGAACCGCTCATCCACGGGGCCAGACTGGACATCACCAACGACACCACTCCCGGCCTGACGGCAGCGCTGGTCCAGTCTGGAACCCTCACCCTGAAAGATCTGGTGGAGGCGGTGGGGCCGGAGCTGAAGGATGTCCAGGCCCTGGGCTCCCTGCTGAGGCTAAAGTCTGCCCGGGTGGCCCAGAGAATCCTGGAGCTCTGGGCCAGGAGGATCACAGAGAAAGAAAAACGCCTCCTCAAAGAATACAAAGAACAAAGAAAAGCCCCGGACCCAGCAGACCCCTTCCCAGACATCGTCCTCAGCCCAGGGCTTGGAGAACACACCGGCCCCCTTTTAAAAGTCACGGAGCGAGACCAGCTGACATTACACAAAGCAAAGAAGAAGACCATCTACAGCAACTGTGTGAAGATCATCCACAGGGTTGGACTGAGCAGCAGAGCCTCCACTGTGTGGTCCAAGAGACTAGCAGATGGATGAGGGTACTATATAAACCCCCCATAAGGAAACAGACAGGTGACCTCCAGTGGAGAATTTGACATGCTGCAATTGCTTCCAATGCTTTTATCTCTGTTATTAATCCTACTGCTCTTAACGATTGCCCTTTTTGCCACCAACGGGAGACTATTTATCATGTTTTTATAGAGTGCGAGAGACTCAGGGTTTTCTTCTCTCTTTTAAAACATGTTTTTAGTCTCTTTAATGTAAATTTTACTGAGGGAATTTTTATCATGGGAGCGGGGTACAATGTGAAAGACAAAGAAAAATTCCAACTGTTAAACTTGATCTCAGGAGAAGCAAAAATGGCAATTTATAAAAGCAGGAAAAACAAGCTGGAGAACAGGGTCAGGGTCAAGGTCAGGAGGCCGAGGCAATCTGGCTCATTAACATCAGGGCAAGGCTTTGGCTGGAGTACAGCTTTTATAAACATGTGAATGGTCTTCATGGTTTTAAATCCATATGGTGTTTTAAAAATATACTGTGCAATATTGAGAATGAAAAACTGCATTTTGCACACTTTTTGAAATAATCTGATTTTAATGTGAACTGATTTTAACTTGTACTTCGCACTTTATGAAATTTGTTATATAACTAAAATGTAAATAAAGTGTAAATCTCTCCTCCTCCTCTCCCTCTCTCTCTCTCGCTCTCTCTCTCCCTCTCTCTCTCCCTCCCTCTCTCTCCCTCCATCTCTCCCTCTCTCCTCCTCCTCTCTCTCCCTCCATCTCTCCCTCTCTCTCCCTCCCTCCCTCCATCTCTCTCTCCCTCTCTCCTCCTCTCCCTCCCTCCATCTCTCCCCCTCTCCTCCTCCTCTCCCTCCCTCCATCTCTCTCTCCCTCTCTCCCTCCCTCCATCTCTCCCCCTCTCCTCCTCCTCTCCCTCCCTCTCTCCCTCTCTCTCTCCTCCTCCTCTCTCTCCCTCCATCTCTCTCTCTCTCCTCCTCCTCTCCTCTCCCTCCATCTCTCCCTCTCATCTCCTCCAGATGCTATATCAGGCCTGGCCGACCTGAGGCTTCTGAGCCTCATGCGGCTCTTTGCCCACTTTTCATGCTGCTCTTTACAGAATGAGCTGTACGAACTGGCAGCGACTTTGGTCAAGTTGCTATTCAGATGATTGTTTATACAGGAAATAAGATGAAAAAGTCAGAGCTATTCCAACAAAATATCAAAATATTGTTCAAAGACTGTGACATGAGTTTAACTTTGGAACATAAACAATAAACCTGGCAGCACGTGCTCCAAGCCGCCGCCCCCCGGCTCAGAGCACGTTCAATGCCGATGTCCTGATGAGGTCCTAAGACCGTCATCAGATCCACGATCAGCACGATTTAACATGACCTAGTTCCACGTTTCACTTTGTCACTCCCTACACTAAACGTATGGCATGTGTTTCACCTATTATTCATTGTGGATCACCGTGGAGTCGTCGTGTTTACTTCAGTGGAGTGAAGATGAGACGCTCCAGTCTGCAGCGTCGCTCACATGACACAGACTGGGCTGATGTTATTGGTGACATGAGGCACGTAAAAAATATATATAAGTCAAATAAATGGCGCACACATTTCTATCTGCGCCACTTGATATTTTAAAATGTATGAATGTTAAAAATACATGCACCAGAGACGTACGCCGGACGTGCACCAGCAACCTTGTGACACACAGGGTGGAGCTTTAACCACTGTACTGCGGCGAAGTCACGTGACCAGCTGTGTGAGGTGAAGTCTTCCAGCCTGACATGTCTGTAGGATGTGGCTCTTTTCAGCAACACAGTAGAACAATGTGGCTCCTAGCCTCCGACTGGTTGGCCGCCCCTGTGCCATCGTCACCGAGCGCCTCTGCCCTGCAGGCCACACACTCTGAAGACACGAGCTCCACTGAGGCCACGTGAGCCACGTGACTTCACCCAACTGTGGAATCTCTGTAGAACATCGACGTCCAGCCTGTGAAACACCAGGGATCATCCTCAGTCTCATCCGTCACCGCTGCAGACAGGATGCGCTCTCACCACAACACTGCGCTCAAGTGAGCCGCGCCTACTCCAGTCTTGACGGTAGACCTCGCGCAGCAGGAAGTGTGGAGCAGGTCAGCAGAGTCAGGCGCGCAGGAGGAGGAGACGCCGCCGCCGCCGTGCTTGGAAATACCTGCTGACCTTTGACCTCTGTGATGAGGAGAGTTGTGCTCTTCATCAGCTTCAACAACCGTGACATGCTTCGAGGCGTGACCAACCCCTAACTAGACCGAGAGAGTGGCTTCATGAAAGCGGGTTGGGCTGGAGCCAGAAGCGTCTCTGGTTCCGGTCCGATGCGTTTTTGAAGGAGGTGCAGGGCGCCCTCTGCCGGCCGCGCGCCTTCCCCTCAGTCACGTGACTTCTGGGACGCACTCAGAGGTGTCGTCACTGCATGACGTGGTCCGCCGGAAATGAAGCAGGAAGCTGCAGTGAGAATGGAGCAGGAAGTTAGCAACCAACCGGTTTGCACTGGATGATGACTTTGTGTCCGTTTCTTCTATGTTGATGCCGTGTCGTCCGGGTGATTTGGCCCACGCCATGCGTCCTGTACTGCAGCGTAGTAGACAACAAAGCTGACCAACCGACCGACCCACCAACTCTGTGAAGTGATGATTTGTTATGATTGAAATAGATGATGTCAAACCTATTTTTAAGCCAGTATCATTGAAGGGTGGGTGGACGGGGGTTTTCCCTGAAGCCAGTTTGTTCTCATGGTCGTCCCCAGGTGAACCTTCCTTCACATGATCCAGCTTTGAAAACCCCACTGCTGCAGCGCACGGCTGCGGAAACTGGAGGCAACAGAGACAGAGAAAGAAGGCGGCAGCAGTCGACCCAGCTGCGCTCGGTGGCCGCTGCAGACTGGCCCGCACCTGAGGCTGGACACGGAGAGTCACGTGACGCCAGAGCCCCTCCCGCCCCTGTGTGGGGATGTTTGAGGCCTTAAGCATTGAAATATGTCTGGAAGCATTTTCCAATTCAGCACTCTGGACGTTTCAGGGTGGATTTTGTTTTGATCGAATCATAGAATGATGATACATTGAATGGTGGGATTTGAACTCTTGTTTTATAACGACTAAAAGCGCACCAACTGAAACATTGATACACTCACGCAGTGGGCAGCGCTGTTTCCGGTGGGTGGCGGCGGGGGTGGGGTGGGGGGGGGGGGGGGGTGAATGTGAAAGTGAAAGGAAGAGACGCGCTGAACCAGAGGGCGCGGTTCGGTTCCCGCCTGATCTGAAGGCTGCTTTTCACTCCAGTGTTTCCAGTCTCTCGAGCTCCGATCATCCAGGCGGTGGTGGAACACACACACACACACGGTGACTCACTGCTGTGGATCATCGAACACAATCTGAGGTCACAACTTTGGACCGGAACAACTGAGCTCCGACATGGACCCGAGACTGAGGAGGGGAGCCTCGCTCACAGGTCAGTGACTTGGTTTGACTTGAGCCTCGTGAGTCTGACGTCACCTTTCACATCCAAGGATCCGACTAAAGACGCACTTGTTGACTAGATTGTTTCCCTGAGGAAGTTTGATCAGGAAACTGTGACGTGACCCAAATCCACAGCCGACGAATGGCGCCATCTTGTGGCCAAATCTCAAACGTGCGTCTCTCCAGATGTGAAAGAAAACAACGTGAGCACAGACGTTAGACGTCAGTTAGAGATGGTTCAACAGTTCAATATTGGTTTGGCTTTGGTTCCTGAGCACAATAGATATCAGACTTTTGAAAGGCTGCTCCTCAGATTTGGTCCCACAGCCATTAATTAATTAATTAATGTCATGAATTCATCTCAGTTCATCTCAGGTGAATGGTATCAGAATATTTGCCACAAGAAGCCACATGTTTCTGTGTGAATGAATGTGGTATGATGGAGCCACACAGACATTTAGACAACACCATATTGTTGATTCTGCCTCCGTTTGACAATAAACCACCATGGAGGCTCTGTTCAAGTTTCTCTATCACCTTATTTAAACTAGAGCTCTTTTCATGTCTTGATCTCAGCTGAGTTCAACTGAAGCTCTTTTCATGTCTTGGAAACATCTGGATCAGAATGTCAAGTCCATTCAGAGTGGTGGAAACCCTGGACATTGTGGAGTGACAAACCTCCCTGAACCAAAGCCAACAGCTGCTTTGGTTCAGGGAGGATTCCTCCATGGTTGTTGTTGTTGTTCTCATCCTAGCTGCCACGTGTCTGCTGCATCAGTGGCATCAGTGGAGCAGGAACTCCTGCACTCACAAAGGTTCCCTGTTAAATTAAATTAAATTGAAACTATTAAATGCAATTATAATATTGTAACGCATTTTTTGTTGTAACTAATGAATCATAATTAACTGGTTATAGTCCCACCACTCGTCAATACACAACTGAGTCACTGGTTTCTTCATCAGTCTGAGACATGTTGAGGGTTGTTCCACTGGAAGTCTGTTTTCCTTCACATCCTGAGCAGAAAACTCTGGTGGTGACGACACAATCTCCCACATCAAATATAAGACACAAACACATGTGAAGAGGCTGATGGAGCTTGTGTGAGTCACGTGATCATGACGCTGAAAGTCTGATCTAGTGACAGGTGGAACAGTGGTGAGGTCAGTAGAGACAGTTGGATCAGTGGACTCTGATGGAAAGGTCCCATTGTCTTGTCTTGGTTAGGTCAATCTACGAATATCAACTGTCAACTTTTACATATATAAATAAAGAGCACCTCCTGCTGTCGGGATGTTTGAGCGACGTAGCGATGATACTTGACCATTACTGGAGGAAGTGAGTGATGGTCTCTGCTGTCCTCGACCTTGTGGCGCTGCTGAGTTTGGGTCGCTCTGGTTTCACAGCACCACCTGTCTCACCTGTCCTGAACGAGTCTGGTTGCTGAAGTTTGTTCAGACTTGCTCTTGGTCATGTTTGTGCATGTCTGACTCTGATTTCCTCCCGACTCTCACTGGATCTCAGTGCAGCACCGAGAGTCTAACATGGGTCAGCAGGTGGCAGCAGTGTTCTGGACTCTGTTACAGTGAGATCCAGTCATTTGTTTTGGACTCATTTTACCAAAACACTAATAGGTATTTTGTAGGCAAATGTTATTTTGTGGGTGAACATGAAGCATCTTTGAGAGCGTCTGAACCCAGGTCTGTGGATTCAGCGGAGAACTCTCCACCCAGTGGACTGTTGACATCCTTCTCCAGTGTCGCCCTCATCTTCCTGTTTCAGCAGCGCGTCTCTGTCATGAGCAGCGTTGCCATGGTTACTTTGAAAAAGTAATCCGATTACTGAATACTCCCTCAAACAGTAATGACTTGACATCAAAAGTAAATAAGTTAGATTACAAGTCACTTGTCAAGTTACGTTTGGCAGCCGACTGCAGCTCTCATTGCCTCAACAATCTTTCAATCTTTAATGTCAGTTTGGAGTTCTTGGAGGTCCAGCGTTTTTCCATGTTTGGGGTCATTTATTTGAGCACAATCTCAGTTCTCTGTTTTGCTTTGACGCCCATTGGAGCAAAAACCACTCACAAAAAGAACGAAAAACAAAACAAAGTGATATGTTGTCATTTATATAATAAAATGTAGGGGTTGCCCCATTATTTTTATTCTTATTATTTTACTTTTTTGATTTTTTTTGTTTTAACGACAAGGCAGAAGTTTATTAAGCGTCAGTGTGTCACGTTGTGTGACTGTAGTTCCGTGTGTTGTTCCCAGGGGGACACTTTTGCATGTGACGCAGGTGAAGCGCCAAGAGTGTGGACGTGTGTTGAGCTAAATAAAAGAACTCTGGATAGAGGTACAAAACATCTCATATGGTCCATTCTGTAAGAAGGAAGCAAAGGCAGAATGAAACAGCGAATGGTAATATTTCACTTCCCGACAATGGCAACAGTGGTAACCCACTGACTTAGACGAGTATCTTTAGTTCGATTACTTTGTTTGAAATAGAAACGCGTTAGATTGCTCTTTACTGAAAAAGGTTGTGATATAAGAGCAACGCGTTACGAAGTGAAGCAGTTCTCAGCTCAAGCACTGATTTGGGTTCAGAGCCAGCGATGCTCCTGAACCCAGGTGCACTGATTCCAGCTGCATGTCAGAGAGAAGCCTCCACAGCAGACGTCCAGGGACGACTGGTTCTCCAGTGTGGCAGGTCCACCATCATCAGTGTTTTCTCCTGTCGTTCTCAGCTGCAGCACAGAAGAGGGACTACACCCTGAAGCAGGATGAGATTATAATCCGGCCTCCATCACTTGGTCGTCTGGAGAAGATCTTTTGGAGACACAACGGCGAGAAAGTTGCTACATTCGACGGCAGCAAACAACATTTCTACGGCTCCTATGACGACAGAACCATACTGAACCGGTTTAGTGCAACACTCTGGATCAGAGAAGTGCGGTTGGAGGACAGAGGGGAATATGAGCTGGAGGTTTGGGTCAAAGATCAGAACCACCAGACTAAAAAAGAGTATCATCGTTGGGAGGTGACAGGTGAGTTCATTGTGCTTCACTGTGACTCTCTGACGTCACTAATGTGGATGATGAAGAGTCTGCACTCCAGTCACACCTTCATTTATCATCAGTGCTCCTCCTCTCCTTCATCTCCAACATCCTTGGTCCACCTCTGTCTCTCTTCTCCACGTGTCCAAACATCTGTCCTCCGTTTGTCTCCAAACTTCTGATAGACTCATTTCTGATCTTGTACTTTCTCCCAATCTCAGTATCTTCAGCTCTGACTCTTGAATCTCTGAACATCATCATCAACATCATCATGGAAGTGACCACTACAGTCCAGTGAAGCTTCCCTCTTCTCTCCACCCTGCCTGCACTCTCTTCTTCACCATGCTTGAACTGTTTTCTCTCCCTCTTCTCCTCCTCTTCACTCGTCCTCCTGTCTGTCCTTCACAAGCTTTCATCCCTCTTCTCTCCAGCTTCTCCTCCACCTCCTCTTTACTTTCACTACAAATCTTCAGCAAACATCATAGTCCTTAGAAACCTCTCCCTCACCTGGTCTGTCAGTCACCATGGCAACAGAAGAGCTGATGCTCTCACCTTGACTGTACAGATGTCTGAACATATGGAAGTCACCACTCATGTTTCTGTGTGGTCCAGCTGAAGTGTCCATCACCAGTGTTTCCTGTGAGATGGATGGTGACCACCAGGCAAAGCTGGTCTGCTCTGCTGAGTCCAGTCACCCTCAGCTACTGAACTATGAGTGGAGCTTCAATGGAACTAAACATCGCGGCTCCAACCTGACGATTGGCCTGGAGGAGCAACATGACGAGACGGTGTTCACCTGTCGTGTCAGCAGCCCTCTGAGTGAAGACAAAGCTACTTTAGCAGCCAGGAAATGTTACCCAGGTCCGTGTGCTCCACCCAACAGCATCTTCTGTGAGCTTGTGAGTTCATGATGTGGCTCTCCCTCAGAAACTCCAGAGTCTGTGGTGCCGACTGTCGTCCCCATCGTCGCCGTGTTGATGGTGGCTGTGCTTCTGATTGTGGGCCTGGTGGTCTGGAAGAGACGTAAAGGTGAAGGATGAAACTCACACACACACACACACACACACACGTAGTGACAACACAAGGAGACTCTCACAAAGTGTCACAGCTCAGAGGTGGAAGCAGCTCTGCTTCTTCATCTTTGAACAGGAAGTGGAATGAAACCTCTCATCATTGCTCCAATGAGAGCCACCTAGTGATCTTTGAGTGACACTGCTCCATGCAGCTTCATCAGCTCACCACTCATCTGTCACTGTGTGTCCTGTGTTCTTACCTGGTCACAGTGGTGAGTTGATGTTTGTGAAAGCACCAGCGGTGACTGATTCCAATCTGGACACAGAAGAAGCTACAGATGTTGTTCAGGAGTCACACAAAGCTGTTGCGACTTTAGCTCATGGATTCATTCAGAACAAAGGTTAAATGAAGTTGTGACCTTGTTTTCGTTGTTTATCCAGCTCACCGTGCAAAAGCGAAGGAAGCTGATGTGGAACTCCAGGCAGCAAACCAAAGTAGGGGTGAGTTCATCGTCCACTCTGCTCCCGACACTGTTCCACTCACACTCAAATATTCCACTGAGACACACGGCATTGATTTATGGATGTTCCCTTTAGTGATCAAACCTCACATCAACATTGAGCTGCTGCTCTTAAAGAAACACTTCAAAAGTCAGTATTTTTTAACTCATCTTGAGTTGAAGTTCACACGACGGCTGCTGTGTCCATGTTTTATGATCCAGTGAAGCATCGTGTTCACGTGAGTGACAGCAGCTCCAGAGGAGGAGGATTGACAGATTCTGTATTCCTGTCAGTGAGGTGGACGTCTGGGCCTCTGGGCTCCGGCTGCTGCCTCCGTGACCCGAGCTTGGATCGTTACTGAGCAAGACCTGGGAATAAAGTCGTTTAAATTCTACATCATAAATCAGACGACACAAAGCTTTGAATATCTGGAGCTCTGAGGCTCGACCTCTCGTTCTCGCTCCCGTCTCACACTATTCAACCCCAAATGAAAACTGACAGAACACAACCAGGTTTGGACTGAACTGGAGTGAATGGAGGTGTTGACCATGTCATCATGATCATTTTCAGGTTCACCTGAGGAAGAGAACCAGGCCAGAGAAGAACATCCTCTCATGAAGTGGCCCTCCGACTCTGTGGATCAGGGTGAGCTGAAACTAGTTTCATTCATCATCACTTCACTCACACGTTCATGACGTCTCACAGCAACACATCAGTGCTGAAAGATGATGTACCTGGTTCTTCTAGCTTCCTCTGTGCACTCTGGTTTCCTCCCACGTCACATGACTCTGTATCAGGGGCCTCTGACAGCCCTCCACTGGGTGTCCAAATGTAGCCAGGGTGTAGAAGCCTGTGAAATAGTGGCAGGATTCTGCAGTTTGTTTCCCTCCTCTTGTTGTTGTTGACAGTGGTGCAGGAAGGTGCTCAAGAGTGAGGAGGTTCACCAAGTTAGCAGGATGGTGCTGGTTCTTAGAAACCTGGGGAGGAACCCTGGAGATTTGCCTCACTTCTCACCTGACAGAAAACCAGCATCACCATCATCTTGGGCACCACATCCACGAACAAGTGATCCCACAGGCTTGATCCAGTTTGATGGTGGGCCGTCCCTCTGTGTCTGACATCACACTTTGTTGATCGTCTCACGACACACTCAGATGGAGCTTTGCCTTGGACAGGGAGATGGTCACTGACCCAGAGGAGGCACAAGGTTACTCTGACCTTCAGAGAATGGAACATGATGTTGCATTTACTTTATGTGGAGGTCCTTTATCAGGGACCCGTCAACATTTCATGTAGCATCACGTGTGTGTTCACATGTGACAGCTCATGAGTGCCAGTGGCAAAGGCTCCGCCCACTTCAGTTTGTGCCTGCACAGATGTAACTCAGCCTGGCTTCAAGTCTTCGTTGGTCCTAGTCGTGACCCAGCCTTGACTCTGAGATGATAAACAGCACCCAAACCTTGTTGGACTCCAAGTCGCTGCTAAATACCTTTTGCTCAAAAGATGACATGTTGTCTGAACTGCTGGAATCCCAATTGTGGAAGGGTTTCTCTGGTGAGAGATGTCATCACTCTCTCTGCCCACCAGATCTTTTGATGACGTCACTTCCACCCGATCAGTCACCACTAGCATGTAGTGTTTTCCCAGCGCTGATGAATTTTCCGTTCTCTTTCCATGAAGGAAAGGCACATCATATCACACACACCGTAACAAACACTTCTTGTACTATTCAGTCCAGTCTCTTGAGTACGTCATACATCTTTCCCATGAGGTATTTGCAGGAAGAGAGTTCAACTATCTCTATCACTGTCTTTTTTACATAACAACATTGCAACTAAACAAGGGAGCCAGGGAGCGCAGGTTTCAAATCAATCTATAATATCTGCTTTGCTTATTCTTTCTCTCCCTGGGAAATCGCTGCTAATATTTTGACATATTCAGTCTATTTTGACCACATTTTATTAAAAACATTCTCTGTTCTGAGAGCAAATCTCAACTTTTCCATGATAAAAAATGAAAGAATTATGCAACATCTCGCCATTGTTCTGTGGTGGGGGTTCAACTTCCAACCATTTCCTTGTTAAACATTGTTTACTGGCTGCCATCAGTGTACAAAGTCATTTCCTCAATAGTTAATAGGTATTCGGTCACAAAAATATTGATTCGATGACTGCCACTGATTTGCCTCTTTGGCCCCACAGTATCTCCCACAAGTTTCACCTTCTCTCCCAGCTTTCCTTTGCTAGCAACATGCCTCTGTCTTTTTCCCATCCTTCAATCTACAAGTCAATTTGACCTTGAAACACCTGATCAGTTTTACTGTTTGACCATGTGACTTCTCTCTTCATTCAGGAAGTCGTGCTGCTGACTGTGCAGGGCGACTGAAGAGGAGGCTGAAGGAGCAGTTCCACAGTGTGTCTGAGGGGGTCGCTAAAGCAGGAAACTCTGCCCCTCTGAATCAGATCTACACAGAGCTCTACATCACTGAGGGGGGCACAGAGCAGGTCAACCAGGAGCACGAGGTCCGACAGATCGAAGCAGCAACCAGGCAGCAGACCAGACCAGGAACTACCATCAGACCAGAAGACCTCTTTAAAGCCTCAGCTGACACAGAGCCACCAATCAGGAGCCTGCTGACGAAGGGCGTGGCTGGCATTGGGAAGACCCTCCTGACACAGAAGCTGACTCTGGACTGGGCTGAAGACAAAGCCCACCACAACTTCCAGCTCCTGTTTCCTTTCACCTTCAGAGAGCTGAACCTGCTGAAAGAGAAGCAGTTGAGTTTGGTGGAACTTGTTCATCGCTTCTTTCCTGAAGCCAAAGACTCAGGACTCAGCAGCTTTGAAGGAGTCCAGGTTCTGTTCATCTTGGACGGTCTGGACGAGTGTCGACTCCCTCTGGACTTCAACAGTCGGGTCCTGACAGCAGCTACAGAGTCCACCTCAGTAGACGTCCTGCTGACCAACCTCATCAGGGGGAACCTGCTTCCCTCAGCTCAGCTCTGGATCACCACACGACCTGCAGCAGCCAATCAGATCCCTCCTGAGTGTGTGGACAGGGTGACCGAGGTCAGAGGGTTCACTGACCTCCAGAAGGAGGAGTACTTCAGGAAGAGGTTCAGAGATGAGGAGCAGACCACCGTCATGTCTCACATCCGGAGCTCACGAAGCCTCTACATCATGTGTCACATCCCCATCTTCTGCTGGATCACTGCCACAGTTCTGGAGGACATGTTGAAGAGCAGAGAGACCGGAGAGCTGCCCAAGACCCTGACTGAGATGTACATCCACTTCCTGGTGGTTCAGGCCAAAGTCAAGAAGCTCAAGTACCATGGAGGAGCTGGGACCGACCCAGTTTGGGATCCTGAGAGCAGGGAGATGATGGAGTCTCTGGGAAAACTGGCTTTTGAGCAGCTGCAGAGAGGAAACTTGATCTTCTATGAGTCAGACCTCAGAGAGTGTGGCATCGACATCACAGCTGCTGCAGTTTACTCAGGAGTCTTCACACAGATCTTCAGAGAGGAGAGAGGACTGTACCAGGACAAGGTCTTCTGCTTCATCCACCTAAGTCTTCAGGAGTTTCTGGCTGCTCTTCATGTCCACCTGAAGTTCTTCAACTCTGGAGTCAATCTACTAGGTTCATTGCTAACATCAACACTATCAAGAATCTTCAGAAAGAACTTCCATCCAGAACAGTTCTACCAGAAAGCAATAACCGTTGCTTTGAAAAGTCCAAATGGACATCTGGACTTGTTCCTGCGCTTCCTCCTGGGTCTTTCTCTGCAGACCAACCAGAGGCTCCTTCCAGGTTTGTTGACCCAGACAGGAAGTGGCTCCCGGATCCATCAGGACACAGCAGAGTTCATCAGGAAGAAGATCAGTGAGAAAGTGTCTCCAGAGAGAATCATCAATCTGTTCCACTGTCTGAGTGAAGTGAAGGTCACTTCTCTGGTGGAGGAGGTGAATCAGCTGCTGAGATCAGGAGCTCTCTCCACAGATCAACTGTCTCCTGCTCAGTGCTCCACCCTGGCCTTCATCTTACTGTCCTCAGAGGAAGATCTGGACGTGTTTGACCTGGAGAAATACTCTGCTTCAGAGGAGGCTCTTGAGAGGCTGCTGCCAGTGGTCCAGGCTTCAAAAGAAGCTCGGTAAGTGGATCAACACTGAAACCTGCAACATCTCTGATGATGTGAGCTGAACATGACCACTGACACACAGGTCTAATCTGGCTCAACAGCGCCCCCAGGTGCTGCTAACTTCAACATGGGGACTGTAAAGTGAATTTGAAGAGGGGGGGCAGTTCCTGTCTGTGGTGATTAGTTGGGAAGTCAAGGGATGAAATCTGATCATTTCGGCTGTAAATCAAGACCAAAGTCTCCTCACTTCATCAAACTTACTTCACCACAAATTCATGTTCATCACAGTTATTTCCTGTCTGCTGCCAGTGGCACTGACAGAGCACGGCTCAAGGCCACGCCCACCTGCTGTTGGATTGCTCCCAAACTGAGCTCACAGCGTTGAATGGTGATGTTTCACAGGAACAAGGCCAGACAACACAGGGCCTTGTTGGGCAACATTGTGTCACATGCAGCTGTTTTATGTTATGTTATGGATTATTGCTACACAAGGGTCAGAGGTCACTGCAGGAGGACCTGGTATCAACTCTCTGATCCTGTAGTTGTTGTCTCCTCTCTTCCAATGGAAGTGTATGAGAGCTGCTCCTTCACTCTGAGATGAGAGAAAGATCAGAGCCCTCGGCATCAATGCTGCTGTCACTCAGAGTGTAGCGTGAGGAAGGAAAAACTCTCAGGATGCCTTAAAATAAGGCCCTCCAGACGCTCCAAGCAATTAGACCACCCACGCTCCAGAATATAGTGAGCAAAACGTGAATTTTAAGTCCATAATAATAAAAAATTCATGGTTCACTAAAGTAAAGGAAGGCCCCAGAAATGATGGTGGTGCAGCCTTAATCCATGAAAAAAAGGTTGATGCCTCTCACCAGGTCCTGTTTGGAGAGGCAGACTCAGTTTGTTAAATCCACAGTGGATTGTTCCCAGAGAACAGACGCCACTCGCCGCTCTCACCTGGGTTTTTCACTGGTGGATTTCCAGCCGAACAAACGGTCTCCAGGCTCACAATCCTTCCCCTGAAAAGGAGACCATCACCTCCAGATCATATCTAGATAGACATATAGGGAGCCTGAACCTGGACCTTGGTTAGCCTCAGATATGAACAGGAGTCAATGGAGAGACAAAGGTTATTTTCTGGTCTGGTGTGAAATCAGACACAGATTTCACATGTGATGTCTGTGAATTTGAAAGATCTTTTTGATGTGGAGAGCACTGATTTTTGTAATGAGAGTCCTGTGTGAGAGCCGTGTGTTTTGGAGGGTGAGGTTCAGGGAGAGAGGCTGGGGAAAGGGTGATGGCCAGGAGAAACCTCACAGTGTCCCCACAGGGAGAGCAGTACACACGTGTGTGGAATGGAAAGACTTCAGTGGCTCCTCACATCAAGTCTTTAAAGCAGCTGTGGGCAGGATTGAAAATATTTGCTTTTGGCAGCGCCACAGGTAAATGAGTCTCCGGTCTCCGGTCCCGCCCCCAGCGCACGTTTGTTTATGAGCACAGACTGTGACGAAACAACGAAAAATATCATCAGAGAAAGTCATATACACAACACTGTCCAGCTTATACTTGCAAAGGCAACTTCTAGAAGCATCAGTCATCCAGAGATAAAACTCCGTCATGTGAGTGAGGAGAGGCAGGATTCAGCGAGAGGTGGAAGCAGCTGCATGAGCGACGGACCCAGATTATAAAACTTCATTTTGACCGCACGTTTCAGAATGGAGCAAAGGGGGCAGTTTGAACATTTACTGACCGGTATCTTTTAGTTACGAGTGTTGTGAATGTAGAGTGTCTGCTGCAGGTGGCTGTTCCTCTGTGTGTGTGGCCGCTGCATGTGGGAGGGGTTGCCGAGTGAGTGAGGTCTCTCCAGAAGTGAAGAGGTGCCCGGTGCGTGTCCAGCTCTGAATGTGCGCTTCTGTGCAGTTTGGCTGTGACAAAGTCATAAACCAAGTCACGCTCTGTCCCAGCTCCAGCCCACAACAGGACATCAAACCCTGGAGTGGGCGCTCCAGCCTCGGAGGTGTCGAGACGGACATCCGTCATTGTGATCTTGTTTCTTACGGGATTCTTCCGTGATAACCTGCTGAAAACATGATCGGCTCTCATCGATTTACAGCACTGTAGAATAATAAAGAGCAAGGAGCAGCGTTTTTCCTCTGGCTTTATTACAACGTGACTGTCAAGTGTTTCAATAAGCAGCACACAAACAGCGATCAGAGCGTGAGCATCAAAACGTCTGTTCACACGTTTAGTTCGAGTTGACTGTGGACACAGATGTCAGAATTAGAAACTATTCTTCTTCAATCAGTTCCAGAACAATTGCCAGGGATGATGAAATGTGGCGCTGGTCGCATCTCTCAGCAGCTCCGAGCAGGTCTGTAGTTCAGAGGACTCACCGGCAGCAGCTACAGATAGAACATGAGACATAACATGTTACACATGTCCAAACCAGATGGACCATGAACACTGCAAATGACAGTGAATCGACAATATCTCTGTCTGATAAATCCTAGCGGACGTTAGCCACGGACACTTGCACGTTTGTTATCATCTCAAAAATAAGTTCCCCACATTTGATAACACACCCAAGACCCGCGGTAAGCACAAAGAATGCTTTACAGGCAGCGCAATATGACTCACAGCAGACAAACATCCATAACTGTTAGAACGTGAGAAGTCATTTTCACTGGCAATCATTTTATTGATAAACTATTTTCACCATACACAAAGTATATCTATCCCGTTTTAGCAGTGCAGTTCACTTGTTTCGCTGCAAACATATATACAAACACACTTGTATACAAACAACAAGCATATAGACATTTGTTTCAGGAATTGCCAACACAACAGAGACAGCAGTGAACTGACTTACAAGTCGAGTGGAAACATCGCCACTTCAGAATCAGAAGAAAATCCTTTGGTAGCTCTCAGTTCTCTCCAGGCTGTGAATGCGTCTGTGTTGACTCTTGTCAGAGATCTTGCTCTGTGGGTTTCACGCTTTCTCTTCTTGGACTCCTCACCACAAACTCTTGCTTCTGCCATGGTGTAAATTGAACTCAGCTCGCTGCCGAAGTAGTCCTGCCCCTTTGCCATAAAGTGTTGTGGTGGGGGTGGAGTTGGGGCTGTGACGCCACTCTCAGAACACGCCTCAGGCCACCCGCCAGGGGAAAGTCACATACTCCAAGGGAGTGTTTCACAGGGAGCTGGAGAGTCTGACTCCAGGACTTTGGACTGTTCAAAATGAAACCTGTCATCTCAGGAAATCTGAAAATAATCTATTTATGTCCAAATCCGACAGGTTGCCGCTTTAAAGTCTTGTCACAATAGAGGATTGAAAAAGTCTCACTTGTTGATGACACTCGTCTCTTTCACAGCCTGAGCAACTGTGGACTGTCAGAGAGAAGTGGTTCCCTTCTGTCCTCAGTCCTCAGCTCTCCGTCCTCTAGTCTGACACACCTGCACCTGAGTGAGAACAACCTGAAGGATGCAGGAGTGGAGCTGCTGTCTGCTGGACTGAAGAGTCCACACTGTCACCTGGAGACTCTCAGGTCAGAACACATCATCTGTCCAGCTTCAGAGCTGAAATGTGAAAGTCAGAGGTGGAGACTGCAGCTTCAGAGAGTCACAGTTTTCTCACCACTTTGCTCCAACACTCCAGTGAGCTGTGTTGTGCTGAGTCAGCAGAGTTGGCTTCAAACAGAACATGGTGTGAGGTTCTGTTTGAAGACAGTCTTGTCACAATAGAGGATTGAAAAAGTCTCACTTGTTGATGACACTCGTCTCTTTCACAGCCTGAGCAGGTGTGGACTGTCAGAGAGAAGTGGTTCCCTTCTGTCCTCAGTCCTCAGCTCTCCGTCCTCTAGTCTGACACAACTGGACCTGAGTGTCAACAGGGACCTGAAGGATGCAGGAGTGGAGCTGCTGTCTGCTGGACTGAAGAGTCCACACTGTCACCTGGAGACTCTCAGGTCAGACATGTTGATCAGTGTTTATTGATCTGGAGACACATTCAGAGACACGTCAGTGATTCTTCTGATGTTACACTTCCATGTCTGCATTTCACTTCATATTTGGCTCAGGAATTCACTTCCTCTTTTTCTTCTTCTTCTTCTGATTTTTCCAAAGAAATGGTCCACTTTGCTCAAGTCTTTCTGAAACAACATGGACTGTTCAGTGTCTCTTTCTTGTCCATCATAGTGACTGATGTTTGTCATGTTGCTGAGAAAACACTTGGTTTTCTCTTCTTGTCCAGGTGTTTTCTGCTTCACTACAGTTTGACTTTGTGTCTCTCAAGTCTCCATTTCTGCTTCACACATTCCTCCAGTGGATTTATGGTTTGATATTGAAGATATTGAGGACAATGTTCATCAGCTCCAATAGAATCATCATCTCTGCAGCTCATGTTCATGATATTGGAGCAGAATCACACTGTTTTTCATCAGAGCTCTTTTCTCTGTTGGGTCCACTGAGTTTGACTTTGAGATGTTTTGTCATCATCATCTCCATGTTTCTTTCTTCTTGTTGCTCTTTTGACCAATAATAGGATTCAAAAACACTGTGGCCTCACAACAGTCACAGTGTTTCAGACATGTTTGATCAAGTTGATCCTGACTGATGTAAAAGTGCTTCAAATATTCCAACCATAATGTGATGATGATCTTCTGAATGGAAAGAGTTCAGTGGCTCCTCACATCAAGTCTTTCAAGTCTTGTCACAATAGAGGATTGAAAAAGTCTCACTTGTTGATGACACTCGTCTCTTTCACAGCCTGAGCTGCTGTGGACTGTCAGAGAGAAGTGGTTCCCTTCTGTCCTCAGTCCTCAGCTCTCCGTCCTCTAGTCTGACACAACTGGACCTGAGTGAGAACAGGGACCTGAAGGATGCAGGAGTGGAGCTGCTGTCTGCTGGACTGAAGAGTCCACACTGTCACCTGGAGACTCTCAGGTCAGAACACATCATCATTTAATGAAATGTGACTTGTATGTGTGAACTTTAAATGAATTTACCTGGCTTTTCCTCTCGTCATCACTGTCAAACAGCCAATTGATAGCGTCACTCTTCCATGCCGCGTCGACCAATGAAAATGCGAGTGGTGCACCTTGCGGGATGTGAATAACCGCGAGGGTTGGCCGTAAAAAATATGATCTTGAAATGAGTCTGATAGTTCCCATGATGCTCTGCAGCCCAGTCCACCATCACAGGCTACAACATGGGATGTTCCTGGCCAAGGAGCTTCATGGTGTTGAAGCATGTTTTCAAACCTTTGGCAGCTTCCAAAGGTTTGAAAACTTGATGATTCCTTCATGATTCCTGCTCTTTCATGTGTGCTGGAAAACACTCTTGTTTTCAGCCTCTAGTGAGTGAGTGACACGAGATATGAAAGGTGAATAAATGTTGTCACACGTTACAGTTTATCCCTGTAAAACATCAATGAGAAAAAGCTCCATTACCCATCATTCAGCAGTGCAGTTCTGTCATGACAGTCTGACTGGACTGTTTCTGGCATCACAGCAGGGGAGTCAAACCGATCCACAGAAGGTTCTGGTTCCAACCCAGCAAACACAAAGAGGTGAACCAATCAGGTGTCAGCGCCAGACTGTCAATCAAGTGATTCCAGCCTTCAGACACCTGGTTGGTGAGAAGGTCTCCTCTTGGTTGGTTGGAACCAAAGCCTGCACCCTGCCGCCCTTTGAGGAGCGCTTTGACTCCCCTGCATTACAGCTGCTCTCTGTTCAAGTTGCAGCAACCTGGAGCTTCTACAAAGAAATGGATTCTTTTCACTTTGTTCACTGTTTTGCTTTGTTCTGTGTTGGATGAAAAATACCTTCAAAATCAAGTGTTTTGTTTTTCTGTTGACATTTTTATGTCATGGTTTGGCAGCATTTCACTGTCAATATCACCATAATTTTTTACAGTGTAGGTTGAGGGTTTGAGGCTGGGGAAAGGGTTATGACAATGAGACGACCCCACTAAGACAGCAGTGCACGTGTGTGTGTGTGTGTGTGTGTGTGTGTGTGTGTGTGTGTGTGTGTGTGCTGCCTCTGTTAGAAAATCCTCATGAGAACAAACTTTCCCAAAACACATGGATATTCCAACAATAATGTGATGATGATCTTCTGAATGGAAAGAGTTCAGTGGCTCCTCACATCAAGTCTTTAAAGTCTTGTCACAATAGAGGATTGAAAAAGTCTCACTTGTTGATGACACTCGTCTCTTTCACAGCCTGAGCAACTGTGGACTGTCAGAGAGAAGTGGTTCCCTTCTGTCCTCAGTCCTCAGCTCTCCGTCCTCTAGTCTGACACAACTGCACCTGAGTGAGAACTGGGACCTGAAGGATGCAGGAGTGGAGCTGCTGTCTGCTGGACTGAAGAGTCCACACTGTCACCTGGAGACTCTCAGGTCAGACATGTTGATCAGTGTTTAGTGATCTGGAGACACATTCAGAGACACATCAGTGATTCTTCTGATGTTACAGCTCCATTTCTAGATTTCACTTCATCTTTGGCTCAGAAACTCACTTCCTCTTTTTCTTCTTCTTCTGATTTTTTCCAAAGAAATGATCCACTTTTCTGAAGTCTTTCTGAAGCAACATGGACTGTTTAGTGTCTCTTTCTTGTCCATCATAGTGACTGATGTTTGTCATGTTGCTGAGAAAACACTTGGTTTTCTCTTCTTGTCCAGGTGTTTTCTGCTTCACTACAGTTTGACTTTGTTTCTCTCAAGTCTCCATTTCTGCTTCACACATTCCTCCAGTGGATTTATGGTTTGATGTTGAAGATATTGAGGACAATGTTCATCTGCTCCACTAGAATCATCATCTCTGCAGCTCATGTTCATGATATTGGAGCAGAATCACACTGTTTTTCATCAGAGCTCTTTTCTCTGTTGGGTCCACTGAGTTTGACTTTGAGATGTTTTGTCATCATCATCTCCATGTTTCTTTCTTCTTGTTGCTCTTTGGACCAATAATAGGATTCAAAAACACTGTGGCCTCACAACAGTCGCAGTGTTTCAGACATGTTTGATCAAGTTGATCCTGACTGATATAAAAGTGCTTCAAATATTCCAACCATAATGTGATGATGATCTTCTGAATGGAAAGAGTTCAGTGGCTCCTCACATCAAGTCTTTCAAGTCTTGTCACAATAGAGGATTGAAAAAGTCTCACTTGTTGATGACACTCGTCTCTTTCACAGCCTGAGCAACTGTGGACTGTCAGAGAGAAGTGGTTCCCTTCTGTCCTCAGTCCTCAGCTCTCCGTCCTCTAGTCTGACACAACTGGACCTGGGCTACAACAGGGACCTGAAGGATGCAGGAGTGGAGCTGCTGTCTGCTGGACTGAAGAGTCCACACTGTCACCTGGAGACTCTCAGGTCAGAACACATCATCTCCTCTCTTCAGTTCTGCTCCACCACTGGACGGTTCTTCTGCTCTCATGGTTTTCTAAAACACTGTTTCTCCTTCATGACAGTCTGATACAGTGTAGGATCTCAGAGAGAGGCTGTGCTTCTCTGGCCTCAGCTCTGACCTCTAACCCCTCCCACCTGAGAGAGCTGGACCTGAGCCGCAACCATCCAGGAGGACCAGGACTGGAGCAGCTGTCTGCTGGACTGGAGAGTCCAGACTGGAGGCTGGAGACTCTCAGGTATGGACAGAGCAGCAGAAGTGACTGACTGAGCTCCAAAGAGCTTCAGACTGAACATGTGATCCAGGAGCAGACAGAGAGGATGTGGGTGTGTGAGGCTGCTCAGACTCTTCATCTGAACTGAGCACATGAATCCAAACACATGACATGTTCTCCTGCTGGACACCAGTGGAAGCACCAAGGAGACAGTGGAGACTGAGCAGCTGTTTAGAGATCCATCTTTGTTGTCATCAACAGTCATGAAAGAGCCGTCCACTGAGCAGCAGGAGATAATAGTCCTGAAACATCTGAAGTCACATGGATCTGCTCTCATCCTTCTCTCTCTTTCTTCCTCCAGGCTGGACGACTGTGGACCACAGTGGTTAAAGATCTGACCTGAAGAAGTGTGAGTGAGTGTTTGATCCATGAGAACTGCTGGACTCACAAGTCTCTGACAGAGCAGCAGTGGTGATGAACTTTGACCTTCTTCTCTTTCATTGGTCAAGACTGACTCTGAGTCTCAGCAGCCGCTGCCGTCATCATGGAGAGTTTCCAAGTCTTCTGAGGCAGAGTCTCAGTGGAGAGCAGCACAGAGAAAGAGTCCTCAACAGCAGTCAGAGAAGAAGCCTCCACCCTCACAGAAGCTCTTCATCTGTGGAAACACTTCTGTCTTCAACGCCCCAAACAGCTCAGATGTCCAGCTTTTGCTCTTGGTTTCCATGACTCTTTCATGCCACTTCTTCTCTGAAGCCTTCAGTCGTGTCCATGACTTGAACCCTGATATCAGCCCTTTGATGTGGACACTTGAGGAGCCTGTGTTTTGGACACATGGACTTTGTTCATCACATGTCACTGGCTGAAATGATCTTCCTCTGAATGCAAACCGACAGATGCTCATGACTCAGTAGGAACATGTGATCTTCTTCTTCTCACCAAGGTAGTTCCAAACACAAGACCATGTACCTGAACAATGTCTTTTAGAAGTCAGCAGTGACTCGGTGAGAAGCTACGGAGAAATGGTGTGATGAGGTCACCAGCTGAGACCTCCAACCACGGCCTCCTGATATGGTGTGGGAAGATCAACCTGCCATTTGATGTCTGCAGGTCTTTCAACAAGCTCTGTCACGGATCACTTTGCCTCGTTTTGGACTCAACTCTTCCACAGTGAAAGAACCTGTTTTGGATTTGCTGCACTGCAGGTAGAGATGGAGGAACCTGCTTTAAAGTTCAGACGACTTTAGCTTGTGTGGAAATGTTGGTGACGCTGGTGAAGAGGCAGGAAATAAAGGTTGGTTCTGTTCTGGAGTGGAACAATGAGTTTCACCTATTTCCTCCAGGTGTTTCTATTTCTCTCTGGCTGTTTCCACCTCACCCTGCAGAGAAGACACTGCTTCATTCGTCTGTGAGGAGAAAATCCAGTTAACTAACATGTTATAAAGGATATTTACAGTTTGTGTAGTTTGGTGTCAACAGATGTGTTTGGAGTGGTTTCTGTTGTGACGTCAAACAGCAGGCAGAAGGAAGGACCTGCGATACTTCTCCTTCACATGCTTTGGGTGGCTCATCCTCTCACCCTCCTGCCCCCCACCTCTTCCTGAAGGTGGTGCTGTTGCTCATGTTATCTGCAGCTCTGGGGTTTATTATCAGGAGTCTCTCCCCACTGAGGGACGAGTCAAGACTGGAGTCAAGCTATCCGACTCTTCCGCGGTCGCAGTCAAGCTATCCACAGTCAGATTTTCAGTGCGCGCAGAGACATCACATTACGGTAGCCATGAAACGGAGCCGAAGACTGCGAGATGAAACAAATAAAGCGAATGATTCTTGCGAAAGAAACTTTTCCACGTTATTTTTTATTTTGAGCCGAATTAATATTTGGACCAGAGATATGAAAATCTATATCATTTTGGTCAAACATGATTGGTGTTTTTATTTTAGGTGTGAAACATCCGGAATGACATCATTAATTTAATCAATGCAGTCCTGCTAACACTCGACTGTAATAATACATTTCAATACCTTGGATCATTTTTACTTTTACACATTATTTATGCAAATGCCTGTGATTAAATATGCATTTATATGACAGTGCACTGTACTTTGACCAAATACTACACGGAAATGTGCAAAGGTCTGTGAACAACAACATCACCAGCTCATAGTAGAGAGTTGTAGCTACCACCAGAGTGATTTTGCTCCCATATCATGGCAGCATTTTGGAATAATCCAGGATTCTTTCTGTAATTCAACTGAGTTGTGGATAACGTTCTATTATATTTGACTGTGATTTTCAGAAAAATGTGCAAAGGTCTGTGAATAACAACATCACCAGCTCATAGTAGAGAGTTGTAGCTACCACCAGAGTGATTTTGCTCCCATATCATGGCAGCATTTTGGAATAATCCAGGATTCTTACTGTAATACAAACATGACTGTTGGAGCATCATAGAGCGATCGATGGGTAGACAGACAGACAGACAGACACAAATATTGGACACACAGACAGACATGTACATCTTTGTGGCTCCCTCAACATAATCACATCAGTTCTCCATTGTGCGCTGTACGACGCACAAAAATTGCAAAAAGGCCACAGGTGTTCCTGGACTACAGGTCTCTGAATGGTGAAATGGCTTAGAACTGGCCGTAACAGCCATGACAGTATTGTGGCTGAGCTGTAGTCCTTTCTCCTCTGGCTGTCATAAATGGCCAGCTCATTTGGTCCACAGAACACATTGCTGACCGTCACCCAATGATTGCCACCCACATGAAGAACCTGAACAAACTTGGACTTGGCGCTTCCAACCACTCCACCATTCCCAATGGCTGAGAAAAGAAGGACTGACTGGAATCCGTCCAACTCTGGGTGCTGCCTTGCAAGGTAGTAGGAGGCCAAATCTATTTCGTCACTGGTAAGCCAGTGATTTTGATTCAAGATGCTGGTGATGTCATGATGGCTATATGCAAAAAAATTAGGCTCTTTAAAGAGAAGGGCATGAGAGCATCCTTGTTTTCTTCCTTCAAAAAGAAAACTGCACCCAAATTTCCATTTGAAAAGAAGACACATGAGGGGCAACAAGGAAGCCAATGCACTATCCATGTGTACTGTGTGTGTCGTACAGCACACAATGGAGAATTGATGGTTCAGTGCCATGCCTGCAATGAATGGTATCATCATACTTGCATTGACATTCCCGAAACAGCCATCAACTCAGAAGAAGAATGGTTCTGCCCAAAATGCTTTGAAGAGTGAAAGCATCACTGGCATGTATACTGGGAGTGTGTATATATTGTAAATAGACTGTAAATAAGCCATCTATTTATGTTGAGGGAGCCATAAAGATGTACATGTCTGTCTGTGTGTCCAATATTTGTGTCTGTCTGTCTGTCTGTCTGTCTATCTATCGATCGCTCTATGGTACTGCAATAGACATGTTTGGATTACACATTGAATCCTGGATTATTCCAAAATGATGCGATGATATGGGACCAAAATCACTCTGGTGGTAGCTACTACTCTCTACTATGAGCTGGTGATGTTGTTATTCGCAGACCTTTGCACATTTTTCAGAAAATCACAGTCAAATATAATAGAACGTTATCCACAACTCAGTTGGATTACAGTAAGAATCCTGGATTATTCCAAAATGCTGCCATGATATTGGACCAAAATCACTCTGGTGGTAGCTACTACTCTCTACTATGAGCTGGTGATGTTGTTATTCGCAGACCTTTGCACATTTTTCAGAAAATCACAGTCAAATATAATAGAACGTTATCCACAACTCAGTTGGATTACAGTAAGAATCCTGGATTATTCCAAAATGCTGCGATGATATTGGACCAAAATCACTCTGGTGGTAGCTACAACTCTCTACTATGAGCTGGTGATGTTGTTATTCGCAGACCTTTGCACATTTTTCAGAAAATCACAGTCAAATATAATAGAACGTGATTCTCAACTCAGTTGGATTACAGAAAGAATCCTGGATTATTCCAAAATGCTGCCATGATATGGGAGCAAAATCACTCTGGTGGTAGCTACTACTCTCTACTATGAGCTGGTGATGTTGTTATTCACAGACCTTTGCACATTTCCGTGTAGTATTTGGTCAAAGTACAGTGCACTGTAATGTAAATGCATATTTAATCACATGCATTTGCATAAATAATGTGTAAAAGTAAAAATGATCTAAGATATTGAAATGTATTATTACAGTCGAGTGTTAGCAGGACTGCATTGATTAAATTAATGATGTCATTCCGGATGTTTCACACCTAAAATAAAAACACCAATCATGTTTGACCAAAATGATATAGATTTTCATATCTCTGGTCCAAATATTAATTCGGATCAAAATAAAAAATAACGTGGAAAAGTTTCTGTCGCAAGAATCATTCGCTTTATTTGTTTCAACTCGCAGTTTTCGGCTCCGTTTCATGGCTACCGTAATGTGATGTCTCTGCGCGCACTGAAAATCTGACTGTGGATAGCTTGACTGCGACCGCGGAAGAGTCGGATAGCTTGACTCCAGTGAGTCAAGGATGTCTGTCTGTCTATTGTTGAGATGTATGGAAATGTTTGTGACACTGGTGTTGCTGAACCATACGGAAGAGGATTAGGGCCAGTAAAGAAAAAAAAAAATTTCTCAGAATTCTGACTTTAAAGTGAGAATTCTGACTTTAATCGCAGAATTCTCACTTTGTGACGTTGAGCAATGAATTGTGGGGCGGGAAAGGTCAGATTGCTGTGTAGCTGTGAAGAGACGACATGTCATCGACCAGTGACTTTTTGCGCAGTCGAGGAGTTTCAGAGGACATCATCTCACTTATGGAGGGGCAGAGGGTGAGTCACATATTGCCTTCATTTGGTGACTGTTGAGTAGTTAAAGGAAATGCTCCATGTAGCTTGCAGCTTCGCTGCTAATTCATATCACATTGATGGGATCTACCCGCGTGAATATGCAGATTAGGAGTCGTTGGTTCCTTCAGACAAAAGTATTCAAGAGACAGTCCAGATACGTCATGGTGGCGTCATATAGCATTTGTAGAACTCAGCGACACTTTGCATCCACCCCCTTTGCTTGCTTGACGGAGCCAGCGATCCGGTTAGGACACTGGCATCACGCTAGCCCGCGATCTACAAATACCCATCTCGCCAGCACACTCAAAAAAAAAAGTATGCGCGTCTATTTGTGCCGTTACGGTAGCGACTCCGTAAGCTCCAGTAAAGTGTAGTTGTGTGTTACGGAGATGATAAATAGACGTTAAGTATTGCAAGAAAGTGTCTTCAACGTTTTTTAAAACAAAAATACAGCTTAAACACTGTAATAATATGGATATTATTAAAAAAAGACCACAAGAGGTTAGTGAAATCTTTCACTGGATTCCTATTCAGGGAGCTGGGATCAGCAGGTCATCTATCACCTCTGCACTGTGGACCAACACAAAGACCACCACATTGTCTCGGCCGCAGCAGAGAGAGGAGAGCGAGAGAAAGAGGTGGGTCAGAAGTCGAGGAAGGATCCAGGAGAGAGAGGAGGAGCTGAAGCTGCTTCAGCAGGAGGAGGAGAACATCAGAGAGACTGCTGATAAAGCAGTGATGGACAGTCAGGAGACCCTCCAGCAGCTGATCCACAACCTCCAGAAGAAAGTCTGATGTCGAGCAGCAGATCAGATCCTGGCAGGAGACTGAAGCCGTTGGAGTGCGAGGACTTCAGGAGCAGCTCCAGCAGGAGATGAATGAGCTGAAGAAGAAAGATGCTGGGCTGCAGCAGCTGTCACACAGGGATGCAGCTTCACGCTCAGTAGCCGGTGAACACGATGCATGCAGCCATGTCACTCAGCAGATGCTGACTCCACAGCTCCATGTTCCCTCCAGAGGCCAGGAGCCAAGCGCAGTTCCTCACATACTCACGGGACGTCGCTCTGGATCCAAACACTGCTCACTGAAGGCTGAAGTTGTCTGGCAGCAGAGTGACGTTCATGGGAGAGAAGCGCTCTCTTCCTCCTCATCCAGACAGATTCAGCTCAGGTCCTGAGTGGAGGGCCTCTGACGGGACCTTGTTACTGGGAGGTGGAGTGGAGCGGAGGAGTCTTTTCTGTGGGCGTGTACCTGGATCACTCTGCAGCGTCTCTGAAACCATGAGCCTCCTCCACAGAGTCCAGACCACCTTCACGCAGCCTCTCCATGCTGGAGTCAGGGTCCATGACACGTGCGAGTTCCTGAAGCTGAACTAGTCAACAGTGTGAGGAGGACGGCAGATCACACTTCTGCTGCTGGGTGGAGGAGCAGGTTGGAGCTGCAGGTTACTGACACAATAAACACGGCCGATATTCTCACGGTTCCCGTGTCTACGTGTTTGTATTGTCAGAACCAAGCACCACCTCATGCACTGAACACAAATGAGAAGAGCCAAGTCACCATCGAGGAGAAGGTCAATCTGAGAGTGGACGAGGACCACGCTGCCGGACCAGAACTTTCCGAGGTAGAGGCGTGATGCTGCCCCCAACAGGCTGAGGCTGTACCTGCATGAAGGACTGTCCCACGTCTGAGGAACAAAATCTTCCCTGACATGTCGGTAGGTAACTTTATTGTGGGTTTGAGGTCTGAGGTTGAGGGTTAAGGATTGGAATTCACTCCAAGACCAGAGGAACCAGTGCAGTCTGCCCCTTTAGTCCCGCCCCTTTAGCAACCCAAGGTCTTCCGTGTGTTTGACTCTTAAAGGAGAAAAGACAAGAGACTCCAGTGGGATTT